>NC_046980.1:17994257-18294257 GCF_009769545.1 Cyclopterus lumpus | reverse complement strand
CAGCCGATCCAGGTGGATGGATGGAGGCCAGTCAGAGTCCTGCAGGGCTCGCGGCTGTATGGTATGCAGGCTGGGCTCAGGGCTGTCTTCAGTCAGCCGAGCAGACCGCACACCTGTGGCCCCTCAGCTTAGTCTTGTTTGCTTTGACACCTCGGATGCTGTCCCCTTCAACAACACGTCTTTCTCCTTGCCATCAACCTCATCAACCCCTTCCCCCAACCCCACTTTATTTTGTGTGGTTCTCCTTCTTAAATCTAGTAACTAAAAGTAGTAAAAAAAACACCATGTATCAGGTTTGTATTTAAAGTATGCAACCTCAAGTTAATGTGCAGCCACTCATTCTTTGACATTAGTTTTTTTTTCGTTTTTTCTCAGTACTCCAAATGTGTTGAATTATGGGGTGAAACCAGCTTTTTGTATTCATAATAGCCTGTTTCCATCAATGCTTGCACTCAGTGCTATTCTCAGTCCCCTTATACGTCATTGGCGTCTGACATTTCTTTCTTTACCTCATTTTTTTCCCATTTTCCCCTTTATCTGTCCTCAGATCACGCTAAGCCTTTGATAGGGATGGTGGTGGTGGAGGACCATGGGAGCGGTGGGGGTGGAGGGGATGTCTGATTGTGGGTCAGGGTGTCACTGGCTCCCCAGGACCTTCTCCTCTGAAAGGATGTGACTGGATCCCTGGCAAAGTGAAGAAAAAAAAGAGATCTCAAAGAATTGCTTTGTGTGCAATCATCAAGCCATGGTAGTTCCACAATAGCCTTGTCTAATTTGTCATAACATGCATTGTTGACATCCCTTGTTTTCACCACTTGGCCACGCCTCTGCCGGTCTTTGAATCTGACTGGTGGTGGCGGAGGTGGAAACCAGACATGAAAATGATCAACCTACTTCTTCATGTTTAAATCTCACCACAATTGAATAATATATCTAATATTTTTTAAAGAAATACTTTGGGATAAATGCCTCTTCGCTTTCTAGAATGGCGGGTCTTTGCTCTGATACAGACATTCAAAACTAATGTCTGACACTGGACATTCACATAACCTGGCTTCTAACGTTTTCCAGCCGGTGGAGAGGAGGAGATGGCGGGGGGCACACAAGAGCCTCTTTCAGGGCATTTCAGCGCGGATTACAGCGGCTGACTGCTCCCCGCGTTTGAACAATGTGACCACAAGGCCTTCATGATTTGTAGCTTTTGCTGGATTCGGCCGATCTAATAAATCATTAAAACACCTTATTCGCCACTAAAAAACAAGGGAGAAAGATTAGAGCAGCATGAGAACCATATGAAGAGATAGGAAGGAAGAATTAGGGGGCAGAGGTGGAGATATGTTCACTATCTTACTAATAAATATTGCATTCCGGATTCATGTGACAAGCTAGAATATAGATTTACGTTTTATGTAAGTAGAATTAGACTTCAGCCTAATAAAAGTGAAGCATTTATAAGGCAGTAGTCGTTTTAATGGAGGGCACCACACAGTAATTACAGATGCAAAGTACGCAGGATTGATGAAGGAAAGAATGATGAGATGTGTTAACTGTTGGCCTGTCCAGTTGCTTTCCCATCGCTTCTGGCTTGTTGTTGAGTGGTGTGATTTAGGGATCTAATAATCTACCTCTATGTTATTCTAGTGATGTGCAGTGAGCGACCGGAGGAGAGTTATGTGTCGGACTTGTTTAAAGCCGGAGCTCAGCAGTCAGACTCTTGAAGGGAAAGTACAAAGCCTTGCCTGGTGGTCTGCACACATGCCTGGGTGATCTGCCCAAAACAGCCTGGATAGTGTGGTGGCAGAGACACACCTGCTTTGTCAACACCATCTTCCTCACTACTGCGGCCAACTGAAAATCCAGCCTCTATAATTGCAAAGAATGTAAGGCACCACAGATTTGAAGTAGCCTCGGTTTAAAAAATCACTGAATTTGATCCAAGTGTGGAGATCATTTCCTGTTGTTTGCGACTTGAAGTTTAGGCATAACACTATTTGATACTGCAATATGAAATGTTACAATTAAATTCCTAATCGTGAAATACAATTTATTGTTGGAAATTAAGATAACAAATGTCTATTTTAATATATTAAAAATAAGAAAGCTAAAAGAATATACACAAACAGTAGACCTATTAGTAGTATGTACCATGTAAAAAGGCTAATGTTATGAGCGACAAAGCCATTATGATGGGAAAAGATAGTTGATCACAAAAAAATCGATAGCATTCATCATTTGGAAGCATGAAAGTATACAGTGTCATTGCAAAACGATAGAGACTCATCAAAGTCAGTGGGATTCATCCTCTGGGAACCATGTACAAAATGTAATGGCAATCCATCCAACAGTTGCAATAGAGATATTTCAGCCTGGCTCAAAGCGGTGGACCGACCAACATTTTTGCAAGTAAAAATCTTTTTCACCTCACCTGTGTTTTTTTTTTTTTTTTTCTGCTGCTGGTATCTTAGAAACCAGAAGCCCCTCCAGAACATCCACCTGGATAGCAAAATGACCCTGGCGTATCACCTTTGACCTCTGGAGACCGGAGTCCCACCACCTGAGCGATGTGTTGTCCCCTGGTGTTCACCTGATGTTTGGATAGACTACCCGCTTCTCAAAACAGAGGAGACGTGGCAGGGCAGGTCACCAAAGAGAGAGCAAAACAAAGAGTCAGATTTCACAGACCCTCTATCAATCAAACATCTTAGAAGCACAATCATGCTCACCTTCAGGAATCCCACTGGCTTCAAAGGGAAACATGTGAGGGACTTTTCCTCGCTTCTGAACATGGGATTGTTGTAGATCAGCGGCAGTGTTTATCGTCCTTTGTTGCTACTTGACACAACCCAAGGATGTTAGAAAGACATGCACTAATGTGGAATTAATTCAACGTGAAAATAATAGTGCAGAAAATGAATCCTTTGTCTTCCATTTCTACAAAGTAATACTTAAGACTGCTCAGCAAGCATGGGCAAGCTCTTGTACATTCCCAAACATAAATTATGGCAGGACAAATGAATTCACCTACTGTTCTTCGTGTTACCAAATGCTGCCATGTCTGCTTTGTATAAAGCACGCTGACTAAATGACTGGACTGAAATATACAGCCATTGTTCTGGTGTGAAGATTAACAGAGGTTTGCGTGTGTGGTAGATCTGTAACTTATTCAGCTTTTTTGTTCAGGGAGGCTTTGTGTGGAGTTTCACAGATCCGTGGCCTGTTTATGAATTGAATAAAACCTCCAGAGGTTTTTATTTATTTTATTGGGGAAGAGTCTTTCTTAAAATGTAAGGATAGATTCCTATTTTCAGGTGGTATAATCTCTCCACGCTATAGCTGAGGATGTTATACCAGTTTGCTTTGAAAAAAGCATATTTGGCCAAATTGTGGCTACGTTGGGAAGTCTGTTGTCCTCCTCACCACCTCAGCCACCCCATCTCTCTCACCCATCCACCCACCACCCGCCTCGTCTCAGCCGTGCACCTGTCTGTAGCAGGCAGCTGTGGGTGGGCGGGTCTTGGCTGTCAGTGTAACATTCCACAGGAGAAGTCACCCCGTTAATCCCTTGAGTTTAGGCCTGACAACCCCCTACCTTCTTCCCTACCTCCAATACCCGTGGTTGCTTCTCTCCCTCCTTCTCTCATCGTTGCCCCTTCCTCGCGGCTCTCCCTCTCAGCCCTGGTCAGGCTCAAATGGGATACTGCTATGTCAAAGGCAGACACTGTGAGAATGAGATTAAAGGACGAGTACCCCCCACATGCACCCCTACCCTCCAGCTCCCAGGCTCAGAGGTTTTAATCCCCCCAAATATTCAAGAATGAATGCAAATATTGTTATGTCCAGATCTGCAGCCTTGTTTTGGAGGGAAAAGGCTAGGTGGACACAGAAGAAGATTTGTGTTTGCTACGTTGTCTATTTACATTTTTCACACGATATTACTGTAACATCATTCTGACACGTTTTCAGAATGTTGCTTTCTAGTCTGTAATAGTGGGTTTTTGTAGGCGTGAAGGCCATGCACACACACACAACCCTGTCTTTTGTCTAGTGGAAATTTCACTCCCCTAATTGCCCATATCACTCTCTCAGTGTCACAGCTTTTTTTTCCTTCTCTCCGACTGTTTATTAACTGTGATTCAAACAAGAGTCTCTTTATCACCCCGAAGAAATTCTGATGCCGGGCCAGATCCCGAACTTGGCAGCCACCCCATTCAGCTGGAACACATAAATGAGAAAAGCTGCACAATTCGCCTTACGAGCACAGAAGATGGCATTCCCTTCGGTTTTCCATCAACACTGCAGATACTCTATCGTGAGCGTAACATTTTATCTTGCTTGTTTGGCTGTTTGGCAGGAACGACTAATGCCGTTTGAGTCCATCACAGGCAAAGAAGACTGATTTAAAACCCTGAAGAACACACGGTGACACAGTTGTTACAGACACTTTAAATATCCTGGAAAGTTCCTTACACAGTTGTATCCTTGATTTTACCTCTTGAGATCCATAAGTGACACATACTGAAAATCCGGGTGAGGTCATGTGACAGTGTCTGTCTAGCTGGTCAGCACATTTGACCAAACTAGTTCATTTCAAAAAGCTTGTTTTGTTTGTAAAAGGTAAGTTTCAACACATTAAACAATTATAATGCTTTGATATTTGATTTCCTCTTTTATTGAACCATCTTCCACTTTCAGTCCGAGAGGCAGACACAGTCACCTCATTTAAGAATAGACTTAAGACTTTCATGTTTGATAATTCTTATAGGAAGACGCCCTGACTTCCCTGAACGCATCGCTCTCTCTCTTCCGGTAAGCGTATTGCATAACTTCCGGTTGCCAGCTTAGCAGCTCGCGATGTTTTCCTCCTCTCCCCCTCCCGCTCGCTCAGAGTGTCTCATGTACTGCCTCCCTTAATGATAACGGTACATGCAACAAGTGTAGTTCATTTGCTAGGTTGGAGGCAGTTCTAAGTGGGTTAAATGCACGGCTCCGCACCATCGAAGCTCAGACAGATACGTTAGTTAGCTCGCCCCCTCACAGCCGGCGCGGAGCTACTAGCCGTAGGTTCCGCTAGCTGTTCCCCGGCAGCCCCCGAGTAGCCGGATGGCTCGTTGACTGTTCGAAGGAGTTTTAAGTCTAAACAGAAGCCCACTGAGCACCACCAACCTCTTCACTTTTCGAACCAGTTTTCCCCACTCAGTGACGCACCCGCACTCTGGTTATAGGTAGCTCCATAGTCAGAAACGTGAAGATAGCGAAGCCAGGGACCAAAGTCATATGCATCCCGGGGGCCAGAGCGGGCGACATTGAATCTTGTTTAAAACTGCTTGCTAAAGATGAGCATAGTTACAGTAAGATTATAATACACGCCGGTGGTAATGACTCCCGACTGCGGCGGTCGGAGGTCACTAAAATTAATGTGGAATCGGTGTATGCCAAGACACTGTCGGACACCATAGTTTTCTCTGGCCCTCTCCCCAATCTGATCAATGATGACATGTATAGCTGCTTGTCATCATTCAACCGCTGGTTGTCCAGGTGGTGCCCAGCAAACAATGTGGGCTACATAGATAACTGGCAGACTTTCTGAGGAAAGCCTGATCTGATGAGTCAAGACGGCATTCATCCCACTTGGGATGGAGCGCGTCTCATTTCTGCAAACATGGCGAAGTTGATTAGCGGACTTAATCCATGACCCAGAGTTCAGATCAGGAAGCAGAAGCAGAGTTGTAGTCTTCCACCCTTCTCTGCACTTCCATTTGAGCAGTTACCCACCCTTAACCTTAACTCTATAGAGACTGTCTGTCCCACGGCCACTTAAATTAATTAAATCAAAAGTAACCAGAAGAGGAGTCATACAAAATAACCTCATACAGGTTAACATCACTATTTCAAAAGTGCAACAAAACAAGAGAATTAAATGTGGACTCCTAAATATTAGATCTCTGTCATCTAAAGTTGTATTAGTAAATGATTTAATATCAGACAATCACATTGATTTATTGTGTCTTACTGAAACCTGGCTGAGCCATGAAGAATATGTCAGCCTAAATGAATCAACTCCTCCAAGTCATATTAATACTCACATTCCTGGAGGCACCGGCCGAGGAGGTGGAGTAGCAGCCATCTTTGACTCAAGCCTATTAATGAATCCTAAATCTAAACCAAACTACAACTCATTTGAAAGCCGTGTTCTTAGTCTTTCACATCCAACCTGGAAAACATTAGTCAATTATATTTGTTATACTGTACCGGCCACCAGGTCCATATTCAGAATTTATATCAGAATTATTTTCAGAGTTTCTATCAAGTTTAGTCCTTAAAACTGCAAGGTTATTATTGTAGGAGATTTTAATATTCATGTGGATGTTGATAATGATTGCCTTAGTGCTGCATTTATCTCATTATTGGACTCGATTGGCTTCTGTCAGAGAGTACAGAAACCCACTCACTGCTTTGGCCACACCCTCAACCTTGTTCTTGCATATGGCATTGACATTGAGCATTTGGAGGTCTTCCCACAGAACCCTCTTCTGTCAGACCATTACCTCATAAGTTTTGAGTTCATACTCCCGGATTGTACACCGTTAGTCAAAAGTTTCTACACCAGATGTCTAACTGACAGTGCTGTAGCTAAATTTAAAGAAGCAATTCTTTCTGCATTTGATTCAATACCACGTCTCAATGTGACGGAGGACTTCTGTGCTAACTTTAGTCCGTCCCAGATTTATCATATTGTCGATAGTGCTACAGGCTCCCTGAGTGACACTAGACTCGATAGCCCCACTGAAGAAAAAGACAGTGAGGCAAAGGAGGTTTGCTCCCTGGTATAACCCTCAGACCCGCAAACTAAAGCAAACTTCAAGAAAGCTCGAAAGCATATGGCGTTCCACCAATCTGGAAAAATCACGCTTAGTTTGGCGAGATAGTCCTAAAACATATAAAAAGGCTCTCCGTAATGACAGAGCAGCCTATTACTCATCAGTAATAGAGAAAAATAAGAACAACCCCATGTTTCTCTTTAGCACTATAGCCAGGCTGACAGCCTTGTATTCCAATAGACCTCAGTATTAATGACTTCATGAATTTCTTTAATAAAAAGATTTGAACTATTGGAGGCAAGATTGATGATCTCTTGCCCTCATCCAGTGCTGTTCTGTCATCAAGAGGAGTGGCCTTGGAAACGGCTGTATGCCCTGGTGTATATTTGGATGGCTTTTCTCCCATTAACCTAAACCAATTGTCCTCAACACTTTCTACTTCTAAACCGTACCTGTCTCTTGGACCTCATCCCAACGAGGCTGCTTAAAGACGTGTTGCCTTTAAATGGCACCTCTCTGTTGGATATTGTTAATGTGTCTTTGCTAACAGGGCATGTACCACATTCCTTCAAAGTAGCTGTAATTAAACCTCTCCTGAAAAAGGCCACTCTTAATCCAGAGGTGTTGGCTAACTACAGACCGATCTCTAAGCTTCCCTTCCTTTCTAAGATCCTTGAGAAAGTAGTCGCAAATCAGTTGTGTGACTTTCTATATCATAATAGTTTATTTGAGGAGTTTCAGTCAGGATTTAGAAAACACCACACCACAGAGACAGCACTGGTTAAAATTATAATTTACCTCCTAATTGCATCAGATTTATTAGACCTTAGTGCTGCGTTCGACACCATTGATCATGACATCCTATTACAGAGATTGGATCAGTCGATTGGCATTTCAGGTACCATACTAAGTTGGTTTAAATCCTATTTATCAGATCGATCTCAATTTGTATTTGTAAACAATGAAGCCTCAATGACCACCAACGTTAATCACGGAGTTCCACAAGGTTCTGTGCTTGGACCAATTTTATTTACCTTTTTATATATGCTTCCTTTGAGCAACATTATCAGGAAACACTCCATAAACTTTCATTGCTATGCAGATGATACTCAATTATATCTATCGATCAAACGAGAGGAGACCAACCAGCTCGCTAAAATTCAAGAATGTCTTAAAGACATAAAAACATGGATGACCTGCAACTTCCTGATGTTAAAGTCAGACAAAACTGAAGTTATTTTACTCGGCCCTGAACACCTCAGAGATCAATTATCTGGTGATGTGGTTTCTGTAGATGGCATTGCCCTGGCATCCAACACCACTGTAAAGAATCTCGGCGTTAAGCAAATCTCAAGGACTGCATTTTTTCATCTACGTAACATTTCAAAAATCAGGCACATCTTGTCCCAAAAAGACGTGTTTGTTACTTCCAGACTAGATTACTGCAACTCCTTATTATCAGGCTGCTTTAATAAGTCTCTTAAGTCCCTCCAGTTGATCCAGAATGCTGCAGCTTGTGTACTCACAAAAACTAAGAAAAAAGAGATCACATTACTCCATGCTCTGCACTGGCTCCCTGTAAAATCAAGAATCACATTTAAAATTATTCTCCTCACCTACAAAGCCTTGATTGGTGATGCACCATCATATCTTAAGGAGCTTGTAGTACCATATTTCCCCACTAGAGAGCTGCTCTCACTAAATGCAGGGCTACTCGTGGTTCGTGGAGTCCTAAAAAGTAGGATGGGAGCCAGAGCCTTGAGTTATCAAGCTCCTCTTTTATGGAACCAGCTTCCACTTTCAGTCCGGGAGGCAGACACACTCACCTCATTTAAGAACAGACTTAAGACTTTCCTCTTTAATAGTGCTTATAGTTAGGACTGAATCAGGTTTGCCCCGGTCGAGCTCCTAGATATGCTGCTATAGGCTTATAGGCTGCTGGGGGATGTTTTAGGATACACTGAGCACCTATCTTTTCTTCTCTCTCTACTTATGGATGAATTTACATCTCACCTTATTAACTCTGCTTCCTCCCTGGAGTCGTTGTGACTTCACATCTCATAGGGTCCATTGGACCTGGCGGTGTCTGATGCCTGGTGAGCCGGCCTCCCGCGTTGGCCCTGCTGGTGCGCCCCGCCCCCTCTTTACCTCCTTCTGTTTCATGGATTGGAGTTCCATTCATACATTGTCATATTCATGTAACATGTTTATGTAACTCTGTAATGCTGTTCATTCTGTACACGACATCTATTGCGTCTGTCCATCCGGGGAGAGGGATCCTCCTCTGTTGCTCTCCTGAAGGTTTCTTCCCTGTGAAAGGTTATTTTTGGGGAGTTTTTCCTGATCTGATGTGAGTTCCTGGGACAGGGATGTTGTATGTGTACAGATTGTAAAGCCCTCTGAGGCAAATTTGTAATTTGTGATATTGGGCTATACAAAATAAACTGAATTGAATTGAATAACATGTCCTAGATTACATCTAAACTGTCCTAAACCTATTTCTCAAACACATTTATATATAAAAATATTGTTGTGACAGGTATATCACATCTTATAATCTCAGAAAGACCAATGTGACCTATGTGTCACAAAAGTAATGAGCTGCTGAATTGATTTAGCTGATTCAATTATTTTTTAACTAGAAATAAAATTCTGTTGTTGAATTCAAAAGACATTTAAACAAATATAAATAATAATATTTGTGCATATCAAACGAAATGTAATGATCCTATTTTGGTTCTGATTATATGTATTTTTCAGTATGGATATGAATGCACAATACAGTGTTCAGGATGGTCTGAAGGTTCATCCTTCAGACCATCTTCTCCATGGAAGACAACATGTGGGTTGTGGGTTAAACCTAACCAGAAAAGTTATTATTTTGATGTGTTGTGAAAATACAAATATGCATATCTTCATAACTAATTAAACAAAAAGTTGATTGATTTTCAAGTGAGTAATACATATAAATGTAAATCCCATTGTGACATATATCTAACATTTACAATCTTTGGCTCTAAGGAGTAGTATTTAGAAAATATATTCAGAAATGTGTTCCATGTTGTCCATTTAGTCTGTTTTATATCCCCTATAATCTTCCTTAAAGGAAAAATGGGTTAGTGTTCTTAAGGGTTAAAAGATTGTAAAGCCCTCTGAGGCAAATTTGTAATTTGTGATATTGGGCTATACAAAATAAACTGAATTGAATTGAATTGAATTGAATTGAATTGAACTGTGCATGGGCGACTGTGGCTCAGTGGTGTGGGGGGGGGGGTCATCCTTCAATCAGAGGATCGGCGGTTCGATCACCGGCTCTGCAAACCCATGCAGATGTGTCCAAATTGCTCCTGTAGCTGTGCCTAAGGTGTATGAATGTTAGTTACTCCTGATGCACAGGTGGAACCTTAGCCCCTCCCATCGGTGTATAAATGGGTGAATGATGACAAGTAGTGTGAAAGCGCTTTGAGTGTTCGGAAGACTAGAAAAGCACTATACCATTTACCGGTAGCTGGATTGTGTCACCTTTAGCTGTTTGCAGTCTTTATGCTAAGCTAATCGTCAGATGGCTGGAGCCGTATATTTATTGTACTGACATGTCAGTGCTAACTGTCGACAGAAATGCAAAGATGGGTTTCTCTTAAAACATCAAACTATTGCTTACCCACAATAAATAAGGTAATTTAGATGCGGAATAGAGAAAAGGCTCCTTGTGTGAAGGCACCTACTCCCACGCAAACACTTAGCACCACATGTATTTTCTTTGCACGGTGTCCATTAAAAAGTCACACCTCCTCTAGCAATTAATTTTCTAGAGTGTAATGGCCGACGGTGTCCTGCCGCGCTGGCAGGACTGCTGGGGTGTTTGGGCCACACCAGGGGAAGCAGTAAGAGAGTGAGAGAGAGTCCCAGGGTGCAGGCCGTCCTCACACTGTATCACAGACCAGAGCCCCTCTGAGGGCCAGGGGGAAATGGCTGCTGGGCCAGAGGCTACGAAAGACCTGATGGCTTTTGACAGTAATTTCTTCATGAGTCCACAGCCCGCAAACCCTGCCAGTGGTCAGATCGGGTGCCTCCTCTTGCCCATTAAAGCACACAAACTGTGCCCACAAATCCCGGTCAATGGTATCTCTGTGCTCATGGAGTGTGTGCGTGTGCATGTGTAAGTGAGACAAGTGAGGACGCAGGACTGAAGAGCAATGGAGGCGGAGGCGGAGGCCTCTCCAATCGTGAGGCGGTCCCGGTTAATGCGGCAAAAGGTTTGGATGCTTTCCTTCAGCTACTCCATCAGTTCAGGCACGCGTCCAAGCCATCAGCAGAACGTATTCGGAAAACCATGCCTTGACAGCCAACCAAATCGTAAAAGGTGTTTACATGCATCACAGCCCAGGGGAAGAGAAATCACACATGACAAGGGTGAAGCATTGTGTCGGGCGCAGGTTGGAGCTTCAGCAACGGTCGAGGGGGTTGGCTAGAGGTTTACGTGGAGGTTGATGAGTTTGTTGGATATGGAGAGCATCAGTAAGGTGTAGCTTCTGCACTGCTACACCTGTAACCAGCACAGCCGCATGAACAGATTGCACGTTTGGGAAAAGCAAATGTTGTTCTGGGCACGGTGCTAACATCACTTCGGGGGGGGAATAATGTCGAAGGGACAATTAGGGACATTGCAAAGCTATTTTGTGAGTTTATAATTTGAAGACTTTGTTATAGCAAGCAAACACCAAATAATTTAGACACATAAACGGCTTAGACTTAAAAAACCTAAACATCCTTGCGGCAAACCTAAACATCCTTGCGGAAGCACTTGCTTCAGATTTAACTTTCCTTTGATGTGGATAAAGAAAGGGCTTAAGAAGGCCATAGGTTATCCATCTCTAATCCACCATTATAGAGCAGGCAGTCATAATCTCTGCTCTGTGTTCCCCTGGGGTGTTAAAACCAGACCAATCAGTCGCTCAGCACTATAGGGGACTTTCTGTGTGAAAAGCCACGGCTTACCACTTACTAGCCCCAACATAATCAGGCACGAACAATGTACAGTAGTGTAATGTGGCAAGGCTGCCCTGAGCCGAACGTCGTTCTTTAAGAAATAATCCGTTCAAACCTCACTGTTAAAGTGTACATTTACTGCGTGTATGTAAGTATACCTTATGCAAATACACATGTTCACATACACGCACTGGCTCATATAACGCCCTTTTAATAGGCGCTCATACTACACACAACCAAGATTGGTCCATTTATCTGTCTTCAGTCTAGGTGTAAAATCTGTGACGAGAACAGACACAAGTACCATTCGTTACCATTAAATGTGGCCTCAGGGAAATTGGCAAGTTGTCTGAAAATGGGATGATACACAACCTTTGCTATGTATGACTAATACTTGGCTCATAAAGACTGTGTCAACAAGGTGTTTTATGGAAGACACAGCAAGAAAACACTAAACGGCAAAGACATTAAAAGATTTATATAATGAGAAGAAAAACTAATTGGATTAAAGAGAAACAAAGGAATTTGCTGACGCAGTGAACCTTTGACACATTAAGACAGAACCACAGATAACCAAATGTATAAAAGAAGTCTTTATTTCTAATAAACATGGATACATGTGAGCATGTAGGATGTTTTTATGCCGCATGTTTAAAACATTCTTGTAAACTGCTGTACAATGCACAAGAATAAATGCTATAAGTCAGTACATGAGAGATGGTATGGTCTAAGTTATTGTAGCAAACTATCCATATATCCACTTTACCATCATCAACGTGAGGAGAAAAGTACAGTGGGGGAAGGGGCACAAAAAGCAACATCGAACATGAAAAGTATACTTTTTAGACACACAAAGGACACATACATTGTATGTGTTAAATAATTTGTGTTTGTCAGGACATAAAAGGCTAACTACATCATTCACAGATTCAGCAGTCTGTTTAAATACCTTATTTCTACAAAGTGAATTTACATTTTCTTTTAAAGTACAAAGTGCAAATACTATGGTTTCCGTTATTGCCGATTGTTGAGGGCAGATTCTCCAGGCAGGAGGGGAAATCTCAGATGCTGGCTTAGCCTTGCTTCCTTGAGGGATTCTGGAGAGAGCAAATGAAAGTGACATCAGTTCGACACATGCCCTTGATACTTTACAAATAGGCTGACAAGTTTGTATTAATGACTTTATATTGTCAGTATACTCAGTCACCACGAACAGAGATAACATATAACAGTCAAACTGTAGATGTGCCACCAGTTTTGAAGCCATTTCATCCGTATGCAA
Organism: Cyclopterus lumpus; assembly: GCF_009769545.1. NCBI lineage: Eukaryota > Metazoa > Chordata > Actinopteri > Perciformes > Cyclopteridae > Cyclopterus > Cyclopterus lumpus. The sequence goes on along the minus strand of NC_046980.1, from coordinate 18,281,168 downwards.
GGAGTGGTTTACTTACTAGTTTACTGGAAGATAACCCCTCTCCTGGTTTGGCCCCTGTGGTACAAAAAGATAGAAACCTCAACAACCATAATATGGGGAATACAGCAGTTCAGTTGAAGCGCCTAGCGGAATTCTTAGCAACTTTTGAAACAATTGGTCCTTGATTTCAAACACATGTAAACAAAAACAAGAACAGGCTTCCTGTTTCAATTTCGCAACCAACATGCATTTGATGGCTACATACACGTCTAGTGCTGCAATGACGCAAGAAGGACTGGCTACTGTTTAATCCATTACACATTGCTTTTGTATTTTTGGTTTTGAAAGGAAATACACAAGACTCCCTTCCAACTTGTATGAGGCGTACTAGAGCCTCATGTGCTCTGCTCCAGCATGTGTCCAAATCCCAAACCTCATTAATTAGTTTGATTGGACAGCGCACGGCCAACTATTAAAAATTATGGAGCTCTGATTCCAATTCACCCTCTGAGTGCCATGATCATTATATTTTATGCATCAATATGTGAGACTGGTTTGGTGCAAGAGAACACATTGCATTATGTTGTTCAGCTCACCTTCTTCTTTGGTCACCCCGAGGCAACCCATCAGCTCCTGCAGAGACAGCGCCTTGTCGTTGCTGATGTCGCAGTACTCCACAAACTTCTTCACGCACTTCTTTGGCTTGGATTTCTTGCGCAGGAAGCGTTTGAACGGCTTGATCTCCTTCTTTCCAATGTCTCCACTGGAGTTTTTGTCCAGCTGACTGAAATACCAGTGGACCACCCTCTCCTCCAGGGTGTGGCTGGGGTCGGGCTCGGCCATTCTAAACGACAGACATCAGTTCATGAGCGAATCATTTCCCCACCATCACTTCATTTAACTGTTAATATACATAATATCACTGCTGTGTCATCTTTTGGTATATGATTGAACCCACTGATATTCATCAATAATTGTAAGATGAGTAAATTCATTTAAAATGTCATACCTTCCGGCGGATGCTGGATCTGTGACGGCGTGCACCATGTCTGTCGACAGCGCGTCAAGAACACTTGTCAGGAACTCGGTTTTCTTTGCCCCAGGACAGCCTGGAAAATAAACCACAAATACCTGAATGAGTGTGTGTGAGCATGTATTAGGGTTCATATGGAAGTAAGTGTATGTGTTTTTTTATATATATATATATATATATATATATATATATATATATATATATATATATATATATACTGCCATCATAGGTGGCCTAATAAATGTTTGGGGAGGGACGTCATGTTGCAGGCTGCGTAGTTTTAACGTGAGCAGCCCATAAAGACAACAGAACAAGAATATAAACCCAAACATGACTCTCACAGTTGTCTTTTGCTCGTAAAGTGTCAGACCTCCCTTCATTTGGAGGAGGAAGAGGGGAACTCCCATTCATGCTGGAGGCCCCTGAATATTGTATGTATGGACAAGAGGCTCCATACAGCACCTGAGACTCACCTGAGACCAAATAAAGTCCTGACAGAACCACTGTTACTGAGGATTTTGCAGGGATGTCAGATTTAAAGGTATGCATCCAGAGCCACAACTCAACACTTGATCTTCAGTATGTGATGGAACTACCATTTAAAATGTCAACCAGAGAAGAGGCTGATTTAATTAGACAATAAACCTATTAGAAAAAGGGCAAAATCTATCATTAACTACCCAACTAAAACCAAGAGAGAAGCATTATAACATGGAGAATGAAAGGAAAAAAATTAAAATGGAGGGACAACTGGGGTGGAATGACCCTAATGATAGTAATTGTCTGTTTGGCCATATAGTTTTAGGAGTGAGGAGGACAAAGTTGCTCTGGAAGAGCTGAAGGCTACGCAGGCCTGAGAGATTTCTGGATTCCTCTCCCGACTCTTCCCTGCTTTCTCACAGTCCGGCTTCCCTCTCGCTATTCTGCCTGTGGAGAAGAAGAAATTCTACACACTGTGCTACACCTTTTATGACCCAGGCCTGCAGGGCCAGATTCTCCTGTGTTGGAGATAATAGGATGCTTTGCTCCTCTCTAACAGGTGGTGACCAGCATCGGCGTAAACACCCGGCACCCAGCCTCCACTCCACCTTTTCCCAAGTAGCAGCCTGTACCGGGCCAGGGGTTGACACATTCACATGTCCAAATAGTTTCCACAGCCTCCTTTACATGCTAAAACAGCACTCAAGTTTTAGTAGACCCTCCCTGGCCTTAGCCCAAAATATCTGACCCGCCTGTTAATAGCCAAACTGGTGCCTTGTGGAGCCTCTTGTGGTAATTTAGTCTAGACAGTCATACAATTGCACCCTCTGAAGGCAAAGTGTTTTTATCTGGCTTCTGGCTAAAGGGATATTGGTGGGATGCAGTTGGACTTGTTTGAGGCTTAGTGTTTTTCATGGCGAGCGCACGTCCTCGCCGTAATGCTGCAGGAATCTGAGCATGTCTGTGGTTCATTCAAATGAGAAGCCATCGGGTAAGGCCCCCGTCCCTTCCTCTGAGCAGCAGAGGTTTTCCTGGTGGGGGCGGGACAGATCAGCTTCTGTCTGTCTGGACAACATTCAGCTGAGGGCCAGGACACAAATGTTCCTGCTGTCATTCAAAGTAAATTGAGTCTGGCTTTTTTTCTGTTCAGTTTGTGGCTGCAGCAGTAAATGACTGCTGTCGTATTCTCTAATGATTAAAATCATGTGATGCCCAGTTTGACAGATGCAGGATGCAATCAAGTTGAGAAATTCTCAAATCGTAAAAGAATTTTCTTATTGAAAAGCTAAGATCTGCACCACTATTCATACACCTTCATATATCTGCTGGCAGTAAAACATTGGCCAGTAAGTGCATGTTTGCATGTGTGTGCCCATGTGCTACTGTCAATAAGACACTGCGTTCTATGGAGCCACATGGGGCAGAGCCCTGTCAGCACTCACAGCCGCAGCTCCCAATGGCTGCCCCGATGCTATCCCATGATACCGCTCTGGGGAGAAAGCTTGCCAAATACTTTGCTTTCCTCTCCTGCCCCTTTCAGGGCAAAGTTCTCCTTTCTCACATCTCGCCCCATAAACCTCTCAACACCAGCGCTTCAACAGCAAATGGGCTGCAGCAATGTGAAGGCAACGTTTATAATTATCCCTCGTTCATACAGTAACACAGTTTACAGCCGTTGACGCAATTTCTCATAAAGAAAACAAGATGCTGTGTATTTCATAATGGGAGACCTGGCTGATACGGCGCATGTTCTTTCTTTTGACACATATTGAAAGAAGTCTGTGTCCTCCTGTCTGTGTTTGCATGGCTGAATACGTATATTGTTTTCTGTCCTACCACTATGTGTTGAGGAGGTGTTTGGTTGGGGTTGAGCTCATTCTCATAGGATGGCTGTGGCGGTCCCCCCCCCCCCATCGCCACTTTCCGCAGTTACACACTGTTATTATTCCTGCTCAATAGCTTAGCAATAATGCACCCTCAGTGCCACTGGCAACGATGAGTAATGTGTTGGTCTCAGGAGCATTCATCTGTTACTGTCCATCCACTGTTTATGACACACGGTACAAGAGTCCTCCGCGGCAGAGCGGAGACGGAGCGCTGCTATGCTGCTAAATACAGCACCTGCGAGCAGAGAGCACAGCTCTGGCCCGGCACACTGTTACATAAACAGTTGTGGATGGGATGTGAACAGTGGCAGCTCTGTTCATTTGCTGGAGGATTATTAACATGTTTACCAAACAACCAAAAAACACAAACTTTACCAAGCACCATTCAGCTTTAAACTGTGATTTGGTTGTACGCAGCACCTGAAAGCCATACCTCTACTTTGCCTATGGTTGGTTTTAGGAGAGGGACAAGTCATGCATTGGAACTGTCTATGGTAAGTAGAATAGGTGAAGGTTAAAACTGGAAGCGGTTCAGAAAAATGAAGGACATCACTAATGGTTTGGAAAACAGTTACAACTTTTTTTCCCCGTTAAAGCGCTTAAGATAACTGCAATAAGGTAAACCTGTTAATAATTGGTTTAATCACTCGTGTTTGAGGTTAAATTGTAAAAGTGCCTATGATTCTGTATCTCGGCAATTAGGTCAGTAGGTGGAATGATGGATATAAAACAAGAAGTTGTATATCATACCATTTATATCCAGTTCCAAAAAAGTTAAAAAGCTATTTCCCTTAAAGGGCGCTAAAACGTTACACATCTAGAAACACATTTAAGACTCATTAACACATCAAAACATCTCCTAGTTCTATAGTTAGTAATAACAGATAACTTTGTTTCTTTGGGAAGGCTGGATTCCAGATTCCTAACTGTAAGAGCCATACCATCACCAACAAGTCCTTCAAATTAAACAACAAAATTGACCTCCAAAATGACAGGTTGGTGTTTTTTGATCTGAACCCCAATATTGGCAAGACAACATACCTTGTCAGTGCCTTCCGAAACCATCATTTGATATGATAGTACTATGGTTAAGGCTGGGTTAGGTATATGGAAAGGGTAAGGACAAGATGGTGGTTAAAATAAATACTTGGCTCAGGTTAGGGATTGATGTCATGTCAAAGTCTGTTTTGTTCACCCATCCAACCACCCCAACCCAACCTCCTCCTTTATCACCTGAATGTAAACATGTTTTTGAAGCATAATAATTATATCTGTTTTTAGTTTTTTGAGTTAAAGTGTTTTGAAGTGTCAAATTTGGATAAGCAAATAGTCACCCAACGCAGCAAACACAAGCTCACATGTACTTAAGCCCGCCCCATGACCACAAACCCCTCTCCCACTCACAATTTAGTTATCTATGCAGTTGTCAGTCTGTCTATCACTATCACTGGTATCCTATTATCTACTATCTCTACCTCTCCCGCCTGCTGTTTCTCCTCTGTGCTATCATCCCACTATCCTCCATCTCCCATGTCAGCTGAAGATTAATCCTCAACCCGATCTGTCTCTGTCTCCTTGCTTATTGACCATCGAGGGGTGGTTTCTGGCAATCCTCAACTCTTTATCAAGCATTTCCTTGACCAACAGTGCTAATGATGTCAACACACACACACACACACACACACACACTCGCACTGTTATCTCAACCTTGGAAGCGCGGCAACAGTTGCAGGCTGCTGAAGAACTTCACCATGTGGTCTGAACAGAGAGGAACAACAGAGACCTACCTTGGAGATGTCTGCTTCTATAATGGTCCTTAGGTTTAGTTGGGTGGGCCCTGGCATTCCCGTCACATTTTGGCTGTTCATACCTGTGACAAAGAATACGCAAAATGAGAAAAAAAGCCAATTCATTCAAGGTGAAATGGATAACAGGGGTTGTTGATACCAATACAACTATCCCAATTGTAAAATCAGAGAAGGATCCCATGTTTTCCAATTACCTGTGTACAGTTAAATCTCAGGGACTCAAATGATTGTTTTGTGGCAAACCATAGGCTGTGAGTCACATCTAACAAGAGGGGAAGGATTTGTGGCTGGTGTGAGGACATGGGGGGGAGGGAGAGTGAGAAAGAGAGATAGAGGGAGAGAGGCAGACAGGGAGCGTGGGACACAAGGAAGCTTTCACGGCCTCCCTTGGCGAACCGGCAGAGCCCCGATTGCTGCTGTGCGACTGGGCCAAAAGTTGATCTGGGACCAGGAGAGAGAAGGAGGGAAATCCACACTTCCATATGTGTACTAATGTGCTGTCTGGCACTCTGCCTGAAGCCTTATTAATCTGATCCCCAGACCTGCTGCTCAATAAGAGTGCACCAGTGCCCCACTCTGCCAGTTTGACTGACCCCTGACCTGCTGCTCAGCAGACCACTGAGTTACTCTGTGTCATCCTCAATGGAGATGTATATCTGTCCGCTTAGGTGGATTTTTGAGTCTCAAATAGAAAAGTTATTTTTAGTTGTTATATTTCTAAGAATTTCTTCTCAATAGATTATTGTGCCTGTACGGTTGTTAGACCTGCAGGGACAATAATCAATTGGCCACTCTGCTGTTTTAGGGTGGCAACTGATCACTTACCTGCTTTGTGTCACAACTGTCTTGTGCGATTGCCAAAAAAGAACCGAACAATAAATTCCAAGAATTAAGGTGAAAGTACCATAGGTGAGGTCTCTCCCACCTGGTGGAGGTCCCAGGTATGGGCCGTCCCGTGTCCACCAGCACACACCAGCAGTAACCGGTGGAAGGGTGGCATTGGACTGGCTTGTACAGTCCTCCTTGGGCACAGTCTGGTACAAATACGGCATCGTTCTTGTGCTGCCTCGCCTCCTCCTGGGCAGACTGCTGCTCCTGGTCACATGATGAGGCTGAAAAGAGGGTTCAGAGGTTATACAGGAACCGGTGGAGGCGTGGATTGGTCACATAAACACATGCCACCTACAAAGACAGCATTCACCTAGGTGGTCTAGGTTGTGGGACTCGGCAAATACACACCCCGGGCTAACACACACTTGACGTGAAAGAAGAGGGTTTGTTTAAAGTTTAAAATCACTCCTAATCAGATCTGGCACACATTTTGTATTTATACAACATGCAGTATGTTTTAATTAATTTATATTTAAAAGCTAAATGCACGCACTGCTCTCTCATTCCTCGCTAACACTTCCCTGAAGAAGAGGAGGAGGTTGAAGCACTGGAGAAGACAAAGGGGTGGAGGATGAGTGCTCAGAGACGGTGTATGTAGACTGTTATATCAGCCCCCCATGGCACTGTTTACGCACATTAACGGGCTAATGACTAAGTACAGCTCCCTATGCCCAAAGTTAAGTAAATATTTGGACACTCAACTGCCCTCTGTGGATGTGTGTGACAGACAGAGAAACAGACAAGACAAAAGCAGAACAGTGGTCATTCGGGCCTTCGCCTTCACACGCCCGCACACGCTGAAACACTACTGTAAAGAACCAGGGATCTGTATGTTTATATGCTTTAAATTTCAGGGGGGAAAAATGCAATGCTTTGTGATCCTTTCTTTTATCTATACACACAGAGAATTGAGCGGCTTCGATGGGGAAGAGGGGTTTTGCAGAGCCTCAGCAGGATCTAATCAGACTTGTTCCTGTGCAGCAGCCTCCTTCTCTGTCATGCAACTCTCCAATGGAGATTTGAGCATTAAACCAATGGATGAAAATAGAGCTCTTCTGGCCATGAGGGCTTTCAGCACCAATCTCTCCCTCTCTTCTCTACTCGCCTTAAGGCTCGGAAGCTACTGCGGGATTATGGATATCCCTTTTCTTTGTTTATTTTCATTAGAGATCTTCACCCACACAAAAGAGACCAAATGAAATGCCTCCCCGCTTTCTTAACTCTCTTCGCTCCAATTCCTCCTTATGGGCTCTCTTTGTTGGGGCGGGTGTGTTTTTTTTTCTTCTTCGCCCGAATACCCCAAAGAGCACATGGTAATCAAAACCATCAATGCTGCATTTCTCAGGCTTTTTTTATTGGCTGTAAATTATGATAATGTGATTCTCACTCAAATGTACACATGGACACAGGGTTCTCAACCCGAGGCAGGCCTCAGGATTGTATTGTTTGATGCAGAAAGCAACATATTTCCCCAAAGAGACAACTGATCTTTACAATAAAATAAACGTGCATGTGTGTAAGAGGAGCCCAGAACAGACCAGCCAGAAGAATAGGAGATTCTGTGTTTGCACCATGTGCTGATAATTACAGATATATACGCTGCAACGCAAAGAACCACAGAGAAGCAGATCCTCAAAGCCTGACGCACTCCAACAACAAGACATATTGGTTTCACAACCCACCATCTGTCCTCAAAAGACGGGAACAGCCTCAAACCATGATTGCTCACACAAGTAAAGAAAAACACAGAGCGTGCTTTTAGTTGAGGTTTGCAAACAGCCAATCGCAGTCATTAGAGATGAAGCGGTTTGAAACTCACATGGTGCTCTGGTTCTATTGTTCTGTCGGCTGCGAACCTGCTCCGTCCACAGAGTGGGGTACTGTGAAATGATGTCTGAAAGAAATCACCAAGACAGCTTTATTAGCTTCAATCGAAAACACGCACTCGTATATCATCTGTGCCAAACCCGGTGGTTCCAAAACTCACAGACCATAAAACGCACATCAAGGTTATCGTATCTCAAACTCCTGGAGTGGAGGTGGAAAGTGAATTGTATATGACAGCTGTGACCCGGAATATAGCAGCAAAATGGTAAGCTATAACTATGAGTCTCTCACTGTCTTACCAAATTCCATAAAACGTTAAATCATAAAACACTATTTCCTTTACAATGTAAAAAAGGGCAATAAAAGTGCTCAAAATACAACTTAGAAAAAATGTGGCTGTCTGCTTCCCATTCAGAGATGCATTCTCTTTATTGTTTAACAGTTGGATATTATACAATATCACATAAAAACACATTTAAAATATTATGCACTGATGGAAATAATTAAAATGATCAAAAGTAAAAGTAGTATTCAATATAGATTTACCCCATTCAGATGTTTATACTATTATGTGCCATTTTATTGGATTATTAGAAGCATGTTAACGTTGCAACTGGAGCTGACATTAACTACTTTATATGGGGTTAAGCAGCCACTAATTAGAGCTGTCCGATAATTTAGTTAACTAAACAGTACAATATTGACCTCCAAAATGTATTTGAAAAGTAAATTAGAATAAAAAGAATAACTAAAGTAAAGTACAATACCTCAACATGGTACTTTAGTATAGACTAAATGTACTTCTGAAAGAAGAAATAACACATTCATCTTATTCTACAAATGAAAAGGGAATTTATTCAGCAATGAAACACCATCTTGCTCAAATCAAAATTCAGGCACTTTGTTGTGAGATTACTTGATCTGGCATTACCACCTCATAGGTGCTTAAGAGCAAAAACACAACTCATGGTGAAATCGTTCTTTTAGTTTTCCTTCATATTTATGTGAAATATTATACATATTTAGAAACGTTTCACTATCCCATTTTCCTTAACAAACACTATCTACTAACATATGAAAGCTCACCTTCTTCATCGCCTGCAGGCTGTGGATCCACCACGAGGCCAGTCTCATCTGCATTTAGAATGGAGAATATTTGCAAGGAGACTACAATTACGAGAGTAAGCTAGATTATAGAACAACTTCACTATGTCAGATTTGCACGTTGCCCGGCTAAAGATGGTAAGAAGTAAGAGGTTAGGAGAGAGAGAGAGAGAGAGAGAGAGACAGAGACAGAGAGAGAGGTGTCTTACAGGAAGAGAGGAGGAAGAAACAGAAGTATAGTGGTCATTTATTCCCATGGCTTCACTTCATGTAACAGGGGAGGTCATAATGCGATGGAGAACAGACTGAGGTCAGTTAAAATGAACGAGGAGAAGACCAGTGGTCGCGGATGCTCTTCTCCATCCTTCCATTGCCTACATTTGAGTCTTGAGAGCTGCATCAAGGTGGGAGAGACACAAGAGGTGAAGAATGCAGTAGCCAAGTCTGAGACAAACCAGTTAACAGTGGGAAGAATCAAGCTCAGTGTTTGTTTGGACTGTGTTTGTTTGATTTGCGGTCGGGGAGGAGACGGGGATGGAGGTCTTGAGCCGCTTTGGGTAAAACCATGACTGTAGGTGTGGTTAACCTCAGTGGATAGGTCACTCATTCTGCTCAAAGAGCAGCTCTGGTAATGCATGAGTCCGGGCATCTCTAATGGGTGGCTCCACAAACAGGATTTAGCTTCAACTTCTTTTCTGTAACAATAAATTCTCCATTGCGAAATCATGATTTTACATTTAATGCACGTTTGTTATGGCAACCATTCATCTTCTCAAGCATGCTCGGTGGATAAAAATACATACAGTCAGTGTGACTGACTAAGGCAGACATGTTATTACTCTGCTCACTTACCGGATGGAAATGCCATTTCAAAAAGTGTATTTATGATTGGGATTTACGATAAACCACTAATGACCGATCTTTACTTTGCGGCCATTTACATGACTGTAACACCTCTTTTAGCATCTGCCAGGAAACCCCCGCGCTATTTGTGGTAATACGGCATTAGTTTAACTGCTGTTTGTCAGTTGTCAGCTGCACATGATTCCAGCATGTGAATGAATTTCTCAAGCACCAGAAATAGGTTTAGGGTAAAATATTTGGTGTTTAACATGACCAATATTCAGATAATAAAAGTGCAGAAATGGCTGCTGTGGATTGCTTAGGTAGTGATGGGCTTCTGCTGAATCACAATATTGATGCAATCCCTTCTATTTTCAGTGCTGGCACACCACAAATCTACAGTTTATTCTGCTTTTCACCACCCTGTTTATCCAACCAGTTCAGATTGAACCACAACCTCCCCTTCACCTCCTTTCCCCCTCTCACCATCCCGCCCCCTCAAATGTTGTATTACCACTTGATCTATGTGTAATGAGTTGGCCCGGCTCCTACAGACACTATACCCAAGACTCTTTACACACACACACACACACACACACACACACACACACACGATGAGATACACCGTGTCTGGAGTGGAGCCGAAGGGGAACTTAGTGGTTCTATATCTGGAAGAAGGTAGATGTTGATGAGAGACAAGAGAGAGAAAGTAAGGTGGATGATGAAGAGTGAACATTTCCTTGTATATTATGACACCGTTGCTGAAAAAGAAGCAAGACTGAGCGAGATCAAGTCAGAGAAGCGAATGATGAGTCTGTTTTCCGTCATTCTGGCTGCTCTGTGGCCGTTTGGCTGCCTGGTTAAGTGCAGCAGGCGTTTATAGGCACTGTAGCTGCTGGTGGTGTGCATTGAAGCTCCCCACAGCCGCTCTCCTTAGACTCGTTACTCAGTGACAGACTGCTGTTTTATCAGGCTTCAGGCTGCTCGCACTCTCTCAAATTGACAAAATATTAGAAAGGCAAGCCTTAACAGGAGACCCATCCTGCACATCTCCAACATAGAAGCAGGCAAACAGACAGACACAAATGAAAACACACTTGCATGTACATGCATGCTTTGATAGGTACACACATGGATAAACATAAACGCGTGCATGCACACATAAAGGAGTCAATGTGCCTCTGAGATTTGTTTTTCTTCTTGAATTAAAGTCTCACCTGCTTTACCTGGCTCTCTTGTAGTAGCTCTCTCTTGTTTTGAACCTGAAAAGCAATATCTTCAAATTAGAAAAGAGAAATTCACTACCACACACCATTTTCATGTTATACTTAATTATGAAAAATGTGTAAATCTTTAGCATACTCTAAGCATAACTTAGGCCTGATTCACCACCAGACGTGAATAAGGGGTCTTTTCCACCTTTTTATTATCAAATGATAATCTTTTATTTAAAGCATGTTGATGAAGATGTATTTTACAACATTTATGGACATCAGCCATGTTTAAGTAGCTGGCAGTTACAATACAACTGCTGCCGCTACTTCTGGATCTTTCTCACTGCTGAGACAGCAGCAACTTCTGCGGCAACCCCAGGAGACACACAGGGAGGACATGTGGCATTGGTTATTTGATTGTTTGGCAGACGCTAGCCTCTGAGAACACTGACATTCCTTACAGTTTAACTTTGTTGCCCAACTCTGCAGTAGGGATTTTCTACAAGGCTTATTTACACACGCAGCCCAAAGCCTTGAGCAACGCTCAGTCCTGCTGTGGTACTCAGACCCCGTGGCCGTCAGTCAAGTCCCTGACGACTTTCCCACAGGACTGAATATTGCACCCCCCACAAACAGAGAATGTCATGCTTTGCTGTGTTGAATTTGATTTATCGTCATTGCTTCACAAATTTACAGAAACCGCATTCTTGTACAAATCACCCTGTCTATTTTTATTTTTTGTTTATCGTATATCAGACTCATTACAAAACGAGATGCCTGCTCTAAGTACACTGAACTGCAAATAAAGTATGCAGAACTGTATGAATCATCCTTAGCTGCCCTTTTATAAGACACATTGATGGGGTTTTACCCACCTTGGCATCTAGGTTTTTTATTGGCCACTGCTGAGCCGCTGATGGGTCGACCATTTGGGGTGACACACCAACAGTATCCAGTGTAGCTGTGGCACTGAACCTGTAATCAAAGCAGCATGTAAACACAAAGTCAGCACAAGCTAAAAAAAACAGGTCTGGCTTCTGAAATGTGAAGGAACAGTGTTAAAAAACCTGTTGATTAAATTCATGCAGCAGAAAAGAGGAGTGAGGAGTTACTCCTTTCTACTCGGGCCTTCCTAGCCCTCATATTAAAAAGCAGTATCATTTATGTTGTTACCTCACTATATGTGCCATCAGGGTTGCATACAGGCACAAAGACCTGTGGGAAGAGCTTCTTCGCCTGCTGCTCCGTGTACTTCTTCTCTGCTACACATCTGGATGTATCTGAGGAGCACCACAAATCACCAGAATCACGACACATCACAGAGACCCCGTGGTCTAACCCACAGCTCCACGATTTTCTTTTGCTGCACAACTATGAAACCAACATGCTTAAAAAAATAAAAAGTTAGCAAAAGATGTTGAATCTCACAGATGATGAAGAATGAAAGAAAAAAGCAGAGAACGTGCAGCCACAGAGGGGAAACACTTCAAAACATCTCGGAAGCGACAGATACTTGTGTGGCTGGGAATAGAACCAACACCCCCGGTCTTATTAGGAGCAGGCCTGCACAGTGCCTGGTGGTAAAGCCATTACCGAACGAGGCAGCTCGTGCTGCTCCTAGAACATTCCAGTCACCCAAGAAAAGGGCTGATACACAGGAAAAACCTAACCCTTTCTAATGTCTCAGAGTCTGTCTCACTCTCCTCGAAAACCTTGATCGTCTCCTCAGTTCAGCCCAAGATGTCCTCTAACTATTTGTTGATATAAATGTGGGTCAGCAACTTTTCACCTACGTGCACCACACATCTTTTCACATCTCTCTGTCGGAGCGACGGCTCATCCTGTCATTCCAGAGCTGCTTCATCTCACCTGGCCGACGGCACCAGCTGTGCAAACTCTCAGGAAGTGTTGGGCAGCGATGGGTTTGATGGTAATTTGGTGTGACACGTTAGCTGCCGTGCAGCGCCTGACTGCCTGGCAGGTTCAAATCCCATAAAAGTAATGACTCGTGCTAAATTGAAAAACGTTCACCAGATTGTTCAGGAGGCTGCATGTTGCTGGCATGGCTGGCAGTAGATTGTCCATTAGACACATGCAGGGATTCTCTCAGTCTAGAGAGAGCGAGAGAGTGTGTGTGTCACTGTCACTGGTGAGGAGAGGGGGCAAGACGCTGGAAAGCAGCTCTAAAATTAGCTCCAGTGGAAAAACCCCAAACCGTCGTCCTTCTTCAGGGGGCTCCGACCAAAAAGCTGACTGGAAAAAATGACAGGACACTTGAATCATCAGAGCACAGAGATAGACATTTAAAAGTGGAGCCAGTCTCACCATCCTTAAACACAATCCCATCTCTGTGCTTTTAGGCCAGAGCGGCCCTCTGGTTTATTTTGGCTGCTGCCGCTGTGTCTTTCTAACTGGGCTGTCCAGAAGCAGAGGGGGGTCCGAACTCTCACAGACCCAATGTTATTGACGTATACAATTCAAATTTCATGAACTCTTGTCCCTTTCAGCTTCCTAGCTGGAATGCTCTATTCTGTGTCTCGGCGCTGTCCGCCACATCTATATGTCCGCTTAGAGACGTTGCCATAGAGAACCAGAACGGGCATAAGATCGTGGAATGCTTTTCCATCATATGAGACTTCTTTTTAAGCAAACCCTTTTTGCTCACACTCCCTGCATTAGTGATTTAATATTGTAATGTGTAAGAATGAGGCATTGTCCCCAGTATGTAGAGCCATGAACTAGCGGTATAGAGTTAGTAGGTTGGGTGGGGTAAGAGGGTTTGGGGCTGCAGCATCGGGGTGTATGGGTGCTTTACTTCCAATGACGACGAACAATGAGGGAGTCTGTGAGCCGCCTGACCCCATTGGCTCTCCTGCCCCTTTTGCTTTTCATCTCGGTCACATACATACAGCTTTACTTCTAATATGGTGAACATGAGACCATTAATTTTTGTCAAGAACTTCATTCAAAAGCCCTCGCCTCTGCATAATGATTTGATTTCAGAAAGCCAAAGCAATTTCTTATCACTTAGGAAGTTGTTGGTCCCATGATGCCGTTACATATATTTATGCTGTACCAGAGCAGAAGTAAATAAACAAAAATAATTTCCACAAAAAACTAATCAATTTAGGATTTTTACAGATTAACGTACATTTTCTTTTAAAATGGTGTGAAATTATGAAACCAGCCACTCGCCCCCACCCACTCTCACTGTGTCAACCCCACTCGCCCTCCCAGTACTCAAAGAATCAATTATGCTGAAATGAATTTAACCCACAAGTTTTTTACTGTGACCCCTTCTGCGTATTCAAGAGCACCAGGCGGCGCTGAAGCGTGACTCATGACCTGACCTTTGCATGGCCCTCGAATGACCTCCAGCTGGGGGTCGCGGCACTTGGCTCGGAGGAACTCGCAGCGAGATGTGAAGGTCCTGCCGTCGGAGGCGCACAGGGGCTTGCGAGGAGCTCCGCTGCACTCCATGTTGCACTCCTTATCCTGATCCACCCGCAGGAACTACAAAAGTGAGAAAGCAGGAGACAAGCGGAAAAACATTTTCAAAATGTTCAACATTTTTGGGGGGGGAATCAATTAGCTCTGCAACAAAACATTGTATTCTCCACACCAGCAGGTGGACTTCTGGAGGGATCTTTGAAGAAAAGGGGTTGGAGTCTGTGTTACAAGCTACGACACCCATTACCAAAGACATACAAATGGTTACTGTTTCGAAATGTTAATCAAGAGGTTCATAAGCAAATTGCTTTCATGAACAGACTGGAAAGCGCTGATAAACTGGAGAACACACAAGGATGAGTCAGTGTCACTACAAGCCTGTCAGGGTGCAGCCATGCTTTGTCTTTGTCTCCAGGGCTGGAGAAGACTTGACTGACTGTGCCAGCAGCTGCACGGGTATTCACCTGGAATCGCTCCTGAGGATGTTTTACTCAGCCATGAAAAGAGAAACAAGGACAGAGACTCCTGGCTGAACGCATCGGATCACCTGTGTCAATGCCACCATTGTGTCGGTCGCTGTGTGTATGAAACCCCCTCGCCAGGCCACACAATGGGAAGGCGGCGGTGGTGAGGGGGTGGAATCAAGCTGTGACTGCTTCAATGAATGAAAAGACAAGTGAATGATAGAGTGGCTGAATATACTGGATGTCAGGGCGCTTTGTGTTGCTACAGTGCGAGTGTTGGGTTTTCATAACGTTTGCATGATTCATTCAGTTCGGTGGAATAATGACTTGGGTTTAGTGGACAAAAACTAACTCCACATCCATGCCTATGCAGGTGCTGTTTTCAGTCGGTCATATACAAATACCTCTCCAAAATCTTTTTGTCTTGTCTTATAATGAAAGTATTTGCACATATGAAACGCTGTCATTCTTCTTTTAGTTTTACTCGTTTGTTTTGTGACATTATTGTTCAGTTTTCAGTGTATGCACAAATCTCCAAAATCTGTCTGAATGTCCTGTCCGTCAACTATTGACAGCAGACTCTTTCCCTCTTTCTAACAAACACACGCACACACAGACACACACACACACACACACACACTTATCAATCTGCAGCACAAAGCAGAATCTAAGCCCTCAATTAAAGGTAAGCCATAAAAATCCGTTACCAGTTATCAAAAGAAAGGGCATGGCAAGATAAAGAGCAAGAAGGGAAAAAACAAACCACAGGCACAAAGAGGGCAGGGCGATCACCAATAAAATTAATTTGTTGTGTCTGACATCTTACAAATGATGTGAGAGATGAGCTTTGGTGGCAACCCTCTGCATTCAGAGGAGAAGAGCTGTGGGGCTAAATGCACCTGGAAGAGGGTTGGCAGGGAGTCGCCCTGGGCGGTGGGGGTGGGTGGGGGAGGGGGGTACCGCCCACTCTGTCAACCCTACTCATAAATCTTCCCGGGGGGGATCAGAAAGAAGAGGCCCTTTCAAGCACATCGGAAGAAAAGCCGCGAAGGAGGGAAGATGAGTCTTTTGGGTTGAATTAAATTTAAAAGAAGAAAAAAAATAGAAACCATACAAGCTCTTTCTTCCCAGGCTTTTAAAAAGTATGTGTTGTCATGAGAAGAACTAAAAACAGATCGTGACACTACAGAGCTTACAAGAACAGCCTCTGTCCAAGTCTCAACACTCATCGTTCATCTTTCTAGACAGAAATATGGAGAGTAATCCCTCTTCCTCCTTGGGGAATAACAGAATATGACTAGTGTGGGCTGTTTTCCACTGGTTAAAGGGAGCTAATGAAGTATTATATTTATTCTGGGCAGAGCAATACTTACAGTGTCATCTCTAACAGTGAACTAAATATTTATCCCGATAATAAATATCCCTTTGGGTGTTTTGAACTCCCCAAAAGGTCCCAAGATAAGTCTGAGGGGTCACAAGCCAAAGAGGTCCATTTTATGTTTGCTCTGTTCGCTTGTTATTTAATTCCTGAAGAAACTGCCAACAAGAGGGCACCTGTTGCTTGATGGGGTCTTGAGAATAATTACTGTTATACTTTGTTATGAATTGCTAATATATAATATTTACAGAACAGTAATCTAGTTCTCTCTCTGCGGCTACTTATTTCATTGTCCATTTATGAACTGGGGGCCCCTCCTCGTTACTGCCCCCAAGTTTCTTGGATTGTTTGCATCATTGCATCTGACTGACCGTCTCCTGTCAGTACTCTCCCTCCTTCTCCCTTTGTCCTCCCTCACCAGTTAGGACATCCCTGTGCAGCGATGACCTCCTCTCACCCTCCACTCTGTTGCTCACAGCTCACCCCTTCACATAAAGTCCAGCAGGCGTGACGGGTTTTTGCAACCTCCCAAAGCCAGTAACTGCTCCAATAGTGTCTGAGTGCGTCCAGCCATGCTTGGTGGTGGACCGCCAGCCTTCGCCACAGCTCACGCTGGCCAGCCCACTGCTCACACTACACCGGCATTATAAGCATCAACCCTTGCAAGCCAGCAGACTGACAACCCAAACTGAGTCATTCAGCAGCCCAGCAGCCCGCTTGATGTCCACTATACAGCAATGCGCCAAAGTGCCTGCAAATTTTCGATAGAGCTCCAAGAACACGGTGTGGAAAAACACAGTTAGCCGTGAAATCAGCCACCCGTGAAATCCGCCACCCAGATTCACCATCAGACAACCAAGTGTTTATTTCAAAGTCACAGTTGCCCACGCTGAGGGAGGAGAACAAATAAGATGTGACAGCCATTGAGAGGAGGAAGCGTTAGACTGATGGTGTGTTGAGGACCTCTTCGTCCTGTGTACTCCTAATGGTAGTTAGCTGTCGGCTGCGGATCTCTGCGCGTTTGGCCTGTGGTGATGGATGGGCGAAGCCGAGGCAGAGTTCTGACATTCCCCTGATGTCTCATTCCAGGCCTTTCAAGCCGGCACCATCATCATGCACAGCCATGCGGTGGAGAGTGATGGATGGCCTCCACCTCATCTACATGCAGCACAAGCTTTGTCATAAAAACACACAGAACACACTTATTGTGATTCAAATAATTGTTTTGCTCAAGCTCTTTTCTTGTCTACTTCCAGCAGCATGGCTAACACTATCTGTTTTTCCTTTCTCTTTATTTTGCTCTTTCCTTTCATGATTTATGTTTTCTTTGCGTGATCTCTCTTGGAAGATGCTTTCTGCATCTGCTCAAATAATACAAGAGCAAGAGACAGACGAGAGAGGGCGAGACTGGCACAGTGTAAGGGAAACTTATTTTTTTATTCCGAGACCAACCAGCATACAAATCAAATCCAATTACCTCCCCCTGGCTCTGCAGTATTTTGGGATTGAATGGAGTACGCAGGAGGCAAGCCTCCAGCAGAGAACACATTGTAGGTTGATAAGGGCCTTCTGGGCTGGGAGGCCCCCATTTCCAGTGCCCCAAGAGGCCCCTCACACCACGGCCCCGCGAGGTCAATGGGGGCCCCAGCTGAGAGCCGTGGCAAACGTGTTAAATGGCTGGAGTTTCCTGCGTGGATGCTAGGATGCAAAGGGGATCATTAGTTTCCAGCATGGTGGAAAGGGAACAAAGTGACAGCCTTTAACCAGGCTACTAACTCAATCAAAGGAAAAGGCATTTAATTGCTGTGAAAGATGTAAAAAACAAAGAGAGGTGGTGTTAAAGGCCACTGAAGAAGACAAAAGAAATCTTTCTGAGCAGGTGCACAATTTTATGAAAGCATAGGGGGCAAAGGAGTCCATATGTTATACTAAAATTGGCAGCCAACGTTCTTTGCTCCCTCATCTTTTCACACATGATTTCATACTTGCATAAACCATGGAAAACGTCTGCCTCATGAATAAGCTGGGCAAATATCCCATATTCAGCTGCCTGTCCAACCTCAATTTGCACAAAATATCACATGGAGACTTGAAACCCAAATGAACCTCTGTCATTAACACAATGAGCCATGAGTCACATAAAAAGTCCTGCTAAATGACAAGTGATCCATGTGCTATTTCAATAAAGAATGTCTCATGAGACTCAGACAGTTTCCACTGAAACAGAAATAGAGACGTTTGCCATTCTCACATGTCCAGAGCACAGTGGATGCTGTGTCATATATAACACAAACACCAAGTTGCATCTGTGTAACCGTTTCATCAACCGCTGGGTAAATTTACTACCAAAGACATCTCAATAAAGAAACCTTTAAGAAACACATACTCTGTGTGTACATGTGTGTGCATCATGGTGAAAATAAGGGGGAGCATCTGCTTCGTGCAACACTTCCTCCCACATTCCAGGACTCCATAGTGCCGTCAGGGAGAAAGGATCTCCGAACCTTCACCTGTCGGTTAACAACTCATGGCCATTTCTTTCCAATTGGATATTAAGGCTTCTCTCACCCAGACCATAAATAACGGCGCATGGAGAGCAGCTGCCACGTCAATACTCTAAATCAAGGGGTGAAGGCTTTGACAGTGCACATTCCGCTCTGTATTGTCCCTCCTTCAGCGCGTGGTACCTGCACTTAACCGCGGACATGAAATCCCCATCATCTGTCTTTAAAGATGCAGTTTAAGGTCAAAGGACAGGATACACTACTCTGCTGCTGTTGTCAACAAAGCCATGTGCTTTGGAGCAGCAGACTGAGTAGCCTCTACACAACACAAGGAGGGAACAGGACCGAGAGGCAGACATGTAATGGCAATAAAAGCAAACGGCAATGCTGCTGCTAACAGACCAGTGAACTCCTCGCAGGCAAGCCAGCAGCTCTGCCATCTAAGACCCACTGTGAGGAGACCCCCTGAAACACAGGGACATGGAGTTCACACAACCCATGGAGAACACAGAGACCTCTTTTTCCCACATGCAATCTTCTATATGACGTTTTTAAAATCTATCTTAAATTCGGCCTGAATTTATACCAGATATGAAACATATTCACACAATAAAAGCCTCTTCATTTAGAGAGAGTATCTAAAAAACCTTGTGTAAGTTAGTTAGGCCATAATGATGCTAAAATTGATGTACAATGCATCACTATGTTCATTCATTGTTTTCAATATAAGTGTTTCTGATTATTAGAGGTGAATATAACAAGGAATACTGACTTTAAAAAGAGCTGCTTCATATGTGACAGACGTACAATAATTAATTTGCTGTGTGCCTTTTACTCAAATATGACACACTTCATCCTTCACTTTCAACCTTTCCTTTTTTGTAACGATATGATATGGATGAGACATATTCTGGAAGTTATAAATGTCTCTTCCTACCGTGAGAGCAGAGAACTTTTGAGCGCGCCCAGCGCACAGCAGACAGAGGAAAACCAGCAGCGGACAGACGCGCATCCTGACGCAGAGTGCAATAAACTCTCCAAATTACGCACGGTCCAAAAATCACTCTGTGTTGCCGGGATTTCACCAAAACACGACTTGGAAGAAGTCGAAAGCCGAAGTAGTCCTAGCGGGGGGAAAAGTCAGTGTTGGGGAAACGGGTTGTTGGTTTATTTCACTTCGTCTCCTTGGTATCGTCTGCCAAACCGTTGGCGTAGACACTCTCCTTATTTCTGGCAGTGCGATGAACCCCCCCCCGTGTCCCTGACCTTTTCCCCTCCCTCGTTGTTTCCTCTCCCCTTTTCCCCTCTTTCCAATACGACTTCTTTCTTCACACTCCCTCCCTCTACACTTGATTTGGTCGACTAGATCCCTTATCGGATGCAGGCAGTTCCCTAGCCGGTAGGTCGGTATACGTTTAGAGGGACTCCGTCTGCTGCTGGTAGCTGAGGCAAACACGCCAGGTATTCTTTTTCAAAAGGGTTCACCCTTTTTCTTTTTCTTCTCCTTTAAAGCCACAACAAGAACTCCGGTTTCCCCAGAGGACCTTGAGATGATATTCAATTGGCAAAGAAAGGAGGGGATAAGAAGGACTACTGTCTGATGGGAGGGTCAGCAAGAACAAGAAACACAGACTGTGCTCCAACTCTCCTACTGAAGGACTCCCCCCCACACACACACGCACGCACACATGCACTTCAATATACAATTTGGACAACAAAATGATCTCTTAGTTTAAAATACCATTCTCAAAATAAAGTTACACAAAGTTCTTTAAGACAACAGAATACGTTTAAATCTGGCAGCTACGATTTCGCAATATTCCCATTATAGTGGTATAAATCACATATTGTACTGAAAGTAGTGGATGACAAACTCTTCTTAGTTAATATTAAATGAGCGGGCTATAATCAACATTACGGCCTGATCTGGAAGGACGTGGTCTAACTAGCGGTTTATTCTTGATGCTCTCCTCGACTTCACTTGTATCAAGTTCGTGGCCATCTGAGCCTTCTTGATTATGGAGAGCGGGACCTCGCGACATTACCGCCACCTAACGGGGTTCACGTGTAGTTACAAGCGCTCACCATGTTGATCCGTTACGTCACCCATTTTCACTTTGACTTCATACTCGGCAAGCGGCACTTTATCACGAGTTAAATTTGTTTATGTTTTTAAATATGAGCTTCATATATCAAAGGATTACAATATATGTGTAGGATTTTTTTAAATACTAAAAGGTATAGTCAAACCAAACAACGACGTTGCTTCATAAATATCCTAAACAATACGTCTGTGGCGCTTGTTTGTTTGACAACAGTTGTTCCCCCATAACTTGGGTCATTTTGCGTCGTTAAGCACAGGTGTAACTAATAGCATCACTAATTAATACATTGCATCGCAATCATTGTTTGACGCAAATAGGAACGGAGCCCCGTGGATGTTATTAGTGGCAACCGCTGCGACAGGTTAACATGACGTCTGTCAATAATGATGCAGAGCGCCGTTCATTCAGGTTACAAGTATTCAGAGAGCAGAACATGGACTGTACAGACAGAAGAGAAACAACTCGTCAAGCAACTAAGTTACATCAACCAATTGATAAATATAATGAGACATAACGTCCGGCCTCGCGCGCCTTGCACTCGTTGCAGCTTTTTTGTGGTAGTTTGGAGAAACTGTATCTTGAGTTTTTCATTTGCACAGCATAAATTAACTAAGAAATGTTCATGAAAATAAATGTCATGTTCTCCAACAAGGGTTTTAGTAAAGGCACTCTATTTCCCACAATGCTCCATGCTGTCGTTGTTTCACGTGCATCACAGCTTCTTCTTTCCGTTTCCGGTCTTCTCTCCGTCGCTAGCTGCGTGGTTTAGCTGCGTTAGCTAACTCATCGTTTTTCCCTCCGGCGTGTGAGCTTGGGATAATAACTAGCATCATGTCATACCAGGAAGAGGAAGAAGTAAGTGTACGTTTGTTTTCCTTCAAGGTGCTTTGACGCTCTCGTGTTACTAACAATTGCACGCTTGGTAGTGTTAGCCGCTTAGCTAGCTAGCGTAAAGCCACCGGCATAACTGTAACGTGAGCTTTCGATGAGCCAGCATGACGGTGGCGAGTGTCGTAGCCTTGTTTCCACAGATAACGAACCATAACATCACCGTCCCTGTGATGTAGTTTGTGTGAGGTAGAAGATAACGGTTTAGATAAATGATGACATATTAACTCTGCGTCGATCACTCTTCTTTCAGTCCTCTGTTCCGGCACAGTATGACCCGTACGCCTACCCAAACGACTGCGACCTGCACACCGGTTAGTATACACCCCACTATTTATCTAAATGTAAATGAGATCACCTTTCAGAGTCTACTCCTTAACTTCCAATCTCCTCGCAGGTGACCCTAAAGCAGACCTGGCCTATGAGAGGCAGTATGAGCAGCAGACCTACACCGTCATCCCCGAGGTGATCAAGAACTTCCTGCAATATTTCCATAAAACCACCTCTGACTTGATCGACCAGAAGGTTTACGAGCTGCAGTCCAACGGAGTTTCCAGTGAGAGCATCGAACAGAAGATCTACGAGATCCAAGACGTCTATGAAAATAGGTAAAGTTGACTAAGTGTAAATTACCTCTTAACAGATACAGTGTATGTCTCACCTTTCCTATTGTGTTCCTTCTCAGCTGGAACAAGTTGACCGACCGTTTCTTCAAGAACTCTCCTTGGCCAGAGGCTGAGGCCATTGCAGCACTCGTTGGCGCTGGTGAGTTTATAATCAGTCTTCTGTACGTTTTGTTTTTTTGCCTTTGCACAGACGCCATCATTTAATATTTTTTTGATTTCTGTATTAGTTCTTAAACTGATGAAATAAATGCTCATGCCAATCGTTTTCCATTGATATGAGCTAATTTGCGTCCATGTCATTGTTTTATGCAGTTTTCTTTTATCCCGTTATCTCCCATAGATGCTGTGTTCATCATCCTCTATAAGGAACTGTACTACAGACACATTTACGCGAAAGTCAGCGTGAGTCACTGCTCAATATAAACACTTATCAATCTCGATTACTCTGCAAAATGTGTGGAAATGTCTTGAGTATTTTGTTCTAAATAGTTTTTAAATTTTTTTTATCAGGGTGGACCAACTTTGGACCAGAGGTTTGAGTCGTACTACAATTACTGCAATCTCTTCAATTACATTCTCAGTAAGTTACCAGAATACAATTTCAACTCACCTGTAGTAATCAGTGTAACATATCTCCTAATAAGTCAAGTCATATGAGAATATTTGTGATTTCTAAACAGATGCCGATGGCCCTGCCCCCTTGGAGCTGCCAAACCAGTGGCTCTGGGACATCATCGATGAGTTCATCTACCAGGTACAGTGCATTATATTCTGCATGAGTAAGTGTCTTATGAAATATACACCAGAGAGTGTATTTCTAGAGCTGTATTAATCTACAAGGAGTACCAGACGAGTGGCGTATTAAACGTAGCTTTCCCATACTTGTCTATGGTTATTATTTAGTGCATGTTGATGTGGCCCATGTGGTTTAATGTCTTTTATCTCCATCTAATCTAATAACGAGTAAACTAGGTTTAAATTCTGTTAACACTGATATATTTATTTCACTCTTTCCTCTCCAGTTCCAGTCCTTCAGTCAGTACCGCTGTAAGACGGCCAAAAAGTCAGAGGAGGAGATTGAATTCCTGAGGAACAACCCAAAGATCTGGAACGTCCACAGTGTCCTCAACGTACTCCACTCCCTGGTGGACAAGAGCAACATTAACCGCCAGCTTGAGATCTACACCAGTGGAGGTATAGAATGTTTTGGAGGGGAGGGGAGGGGGGGGGGAGGTAAAATATTGACCTGGACCATGTTCAAGTGACTAAAATAAGGTGCAGTTTAGGTTCTCAGGAAATTTATAGTCCTGTAAAACATTAGTTTGAGTAGTTTTCTGGGGATAAAGTAACCTCAACATGGAGACAGCAGTGTATTCAGTTTACGTGTAAGAAGAGGCAGCTAACATGTTATTTGTTGGTGTGTTGCAGGAGACCCAGAGAGTGTGGCTGGAGAATACGGGCGTCACTCCCTGTACAAGATGTTGGGTTACTTCAGCTTGGTGGGGCTCCTGAGGCTTCACTCTCTGCTCGGTGATTATTACCAGGCCATCAAAGTCCTGGAGAACATTGAGCTCAACAAGAAGGTAAACCACCAAATGTAGAGAGCTTCACCACCAATACTACTACTAATGATGAACACAATATGCCAAACTCTGTGTTTATGTTGTCTTTTCCTTGTTGACGTAGTCCACAGCCATGAATCTATTTTGTTTCTTTTCTTTTCAGAGTATGTATTCCCGTGTCCCTGAGTGCCAGATCACTACATATTACTATGTGGGTTTTGCCTACCTGATGATGAGGCGCTACCAGGATGCTATTAGAGTCTTTGCCAACATCCTGCTCTACATCCAGAGGACGAGAAACATGTTCCAGAGGTCGACGTATAAATATGAGATGGTCAGTGAGAGTAGTGCTTGCTAAATGCACAAACAATAAACATCTGGTGTTTTCATTCATGCCTTTTTTGAGATGATCAAATGGTATTATAGTTGAAACGGGTCTTAATACTTGTATATGTTTTTTTAGGTTAACAAACAAAATGAGCAGATGCATGGCCTGCTGGCCATCGCACTTACTATGTACCCGATGCGCATCGATGAGAGCATCCACACCCAGCTGAGGGAGAAGTACGGAGACAAGATGCTGCGAATGCAGAAAGGGTAAGAAGAAACTCATCACATTGTGTTGAAACAATTGTTTACGGGTTCAATGTTTCTCAGTGTTTTAATACTCAACTGTTGCGCAACGTCACTGTAATGTCCAGTGAAATGCATGTATCTCTTTGCTTGTGGGTCTGAGCACTGGGCTTTGAAATGTAGTATTTGTATTTAAACAAACAATGACTTAATTGACACAAATGTTCCCGTTTGCATCTCAGCGACCTGCAGGTGTTTGAGGAGCTTTATAGCTTCGCCTGTCCCAAGTTCCTGTCGCCTGTGGTGCCAAATTACGACAACCCCAACTACCACAAAGAGCCTTTCCAGCAGCAGCTGAAGGTCTTTGCAGAAGAGGTGCAGCAGCAGGCCCAGCTCTCCACCATTCGCAGGTAGAGCATAACAACTTTGACAGTGGTCAACATGTGAGCTTTTGTTGTTGTACCGGTATGGATCTTGCATCTTGGATGCAGTTTTTTTCATACATGTAATCTAAGTCACGGTGTATCTTTGCAGCTTCCTGAAGCTGTACACCACCATGCCAGTAGCCAAGCTTGCAGGATTCCTGGACATGACCGAGCAGGAGTTCCGTATTCAGCTGCTCGTCTTCAAACACAAAATGAAGAACCTGGTGTGGACCAGTGGCGTTTCAGCTCTGGACGGAGAGTTCCAGTCAGCTTCTGAGGTCGACTTTTACATCGATAAGGTGTGTTAAATTAAAGGGATGCCTTTGTTCGACATCATGAACAGTTTAAATAGTATGGCAGATAGACCCTGATGGAACCTATTAGTTGTTACAGCAGGTCAATATTGATGCGCACACTATATAAAAGAAATGTGAAAGTAATTTTTTTGCGGTGATATTGTTCACTGTTGGGACATCTTTTTAAAGCAGCGCTGTACTTTTAATGAGCTTTTTCTTTAACACTTCCACAGGACATGATCCACATCGCTGACACTAAAGTTGCTCGTCGCTATGGAGACTTTTTCATCAGACAGATCCACAAGTTTGAGGAGGTGAGTAGTGATCCATCATGCCTTTGGGAAGGAATGGAAAAAGTACACAAACCATTATTTAATTGCAGTATTAACTTATTTATTAGTGGCGTTTGTTTCCCTTTCATTTCCTTTTGTTGTTGGAGCCAAATTGAAAGTATTGTCACCAATACTGATGTAAAAAAAAAGTTCACAAACATACTCGGGACTGATTCTATAGATAGCCTTTTCCTGAACAGATTTGTTTTAAACATAGGACTTCCAGTTTTATCTTATGTAAAAATCCCTCTGTCTTTCTACAGTTGAACAAGACCATGAAAAAGGTGCCGGCCATCAGTACCGCGGCGGCAGTGTCGGCAACCACCACAGCAACAAGTGCAGTAGCTCGAGCAGTCTGACAGCAGCTGTAGAGATGACAGTGACCCAGTTCGCTGCCCCCTCAGTCTTTTGACAAATACTATTGATAACAACTTTTCTATGTAACCTGGCATCAATAAACTGATGGAGAGGTGGGCTAAACTCTTGCTTTGTCTATCTGTCAAGTGTTTTCTGTAACCACCAGATGGCAGTATTTACCAATCAGTAACTGCCTCAGGTAGTTTAGGGAAGTCCTACATAAAAAGATGCACAGGTGCAATATCTACATTTAGGTTTGTCTTGAATAGAAGTCAAGCCTTTGTTCAACCTGAATGAGAGGACGGTCATTAATTAAGGTTATCAATCTCAATGAATTTAATATTAATTCTGTTGCATTAGGTTCTCCAATGATCCACTGGCCGAGGTCACGGGCTGTTGCATATTTATTTTATTATCACAGATCACCCAACACAGATCTCAGGAATGGTGACAATGACAAAGAAAGAAAAATGTACAAAATGGATATTTATATATACATAAACACCACTCAAACAGCGTCTGTTGTCAAAGGAAACAAGAACGTCATGTCCACCATAGCACAATATACACACTCCAAACATCCAAAATGATTCCCTACCTAATTTGGTAAGCCAGCAATTTTCTTTAAAAATATTTTAATTCCATCACATTTTCTATAAAATAAAGCAAACATTGCTCATTTTGAGCATGACTCAAGTCCCTCGGGTGGCAGTGTAAAGTCTGTGCGCAATGCCATCTTTAGGTTTATAAAATCGGATAATTCACTTTTTTATTATTTAAGTCCTTGCCATGGTTTTCTTTTGACTGCCTTTTTATATTAAATTCATCCACAATTCAAAGTATTTTTAGTGGTCTTTGCGTGGCTCCAGTCTTGTACAATGTTTGATCCTCCTTTCACCATCATCGATTTTGGAATCTTTCAGTCATTAGTGAAGCGTCTCCTTGTACATGACCGACTCCACGCTAAAGATGAAGTGCAGGGTCAACATTCACTGCCGTCCAGCAGACTTGAGTGTTTTGTCTTTTTCCCCATGGATCCCCCAAAAAATACTTTTTTCAAACTACTCTAGTACTGAAACGATTGCAGAATGGTCAAGGCCCCTCTTGATTTTGGTGATAGGTGAAACTCCACTGTGAGCATCACTGGGGGGAAATATTTGAAGTGCTCTTGTCTGCATTAAATGTCCATCTATAATTTCCCAACAATAAAATGTACCTAATATCTGAAAGAGAAAAGTTGTACTGTCCTATCCTCACTCAAACACTGATAGCATTGTATTGCAAAAAGAAAAAAATTCAGCGCACGAAAACCGGAATTAGGTTGTTTTCTCAATGTCCCATCGATGTCCAGCCACTGGTCTGAGTGTTTCAAGCTTAATTTTTTTGGAATGTGTGTATTTGTGTGAGTATGCAGTCCAGGTTCAACTGCAAAAGGGTTACTGAGAATGAGGTGATGGTTCAACAAGCTTCTCCCACAGGGAGGCTTAGTCTCTCTTCTCCACTTAGCTCTTTAGATGAAAGTCGATGAAGAAACGTGCCTTGCTTAAGATGTTCCATTTCCTACGGGCATTTGAATGAACCTTTGCCGCGCTCACGCTCAGACCAGCGAGGCCTCGGCTAGTCATAACTCTGTGATCTCCAGGGGACTCTCCGACAGGGTGTCCCCGTTCTTGTGGCGGTGCATCGGGGTGGACTTGGCCGACTCAGTGCGGGAGTTGCGCTCAGAATAGAGGCACCCGTCAGCGTTCAGGGCCTCCAGAGAACGTGCGAGGGCCCGCTGGTCGTCCTCTGGCAGGCTGTTGAGGTCAGAGGTCAGGAGGGTACCTGTGCTGCCGTGGACTACGTGCACACCCTCGGGACCCTTCAACTCCACAGGAAGCTTGTGCTTAAAGCGCAGTGTGCCGCGACCTCCGCCCATGACCAGATGCTCGTCCTCATCATCGTCCTTATCACTCTGGATCAGCTGTCGAAGGAGGACACAAGAGGAGAGGGAGAGTTAAACCTACTGATTGCAAATGGATCAGGTTGACAACAAGCAAAATGTTTGAGAGGTAGACCAGTGGAAGGGAGAAGTTTCAGTGGAGAAATCAGTAGATCACTTGCATTAACAACTTGGAAAAGTAGTGAAACAATAGAACAGTGGAGAAAAAATACATTTCATTCCAGACCTGGGTTAAATAAACAATTCTTAGCAGTTAGTCTGAGAAGACTGCATGGGTGAGGTTTCCACATCAGAGCCATTCAGAAGTTTCGGTAAGTGGTCCATATCCGGTGACAGTCTCAACTTTCTGGCAATTTCTGTGTGGTAAGATGGACTTTTGAAGTACTTTATTTGACCCAAAGTCTGGCGGCAAGATAGCAAAGACAGCAGAAGTAGTGAGTAGGTGCTAAAGGTCAAAATGGGAAATGACAGGAATGCAAGATCACTCTCCGGCGGTGTTAGACCATCAGTTTGTCCTAGCCCACCTCAGTGACTGACGAGTGATCTCCCTGACTGGTGGACACTGTGACGAGTCGAGCTGCAAAGAGCTTTTTCAGCCTCAGGTAGTCGTCCAGGACCACATTGAGCAGGGAACCCTGACAGAACGGCAGTTGGGATCAAACACAGTCTATAACACCATCCTCCTTACACACCCTCACTGTCACAGAAGTCATAAATGAGAAGAATCCACAGCAGGACCATCGTTGAGTCCATGGCGTCTCTCTCTCTCTCTCTCTTTGTTTTGTTCTCAGGACATTCTGGAGGAAGTCCTAGATCCTCTCCTCTGACCTTGTCCCCTCAATGATTTTTGGGAAGGACCAGCACAAAAGAGGCTTTTTGAGATGTGGACGTCTTCATGTGACTGTGTCTAACTGGATAATCTGACATACAGGTGTTTTACCTTGATAGGCCCTTCCCTCATAATCTGGCCCAGTTTAGCAATGTTGTCGTACTCCTGAATGGCTGCCCTCAAGTAACGATCATCCTCAGGCTTCGCTTGAGGCTCTCGACCAAACGTGCCCTGTGGGAATTACACACACACACACACACACACGTGCTTAAAAACGGTTGTGAAAGCTATACAATGGGGTTACCTCAGATGACAATGCCTTGGTAAAAGGCACTTGTGTGATGTTGAGAATGATGACCTTACTCTCCACCTTCTCAGCATCACAATAAAATACAACTTCTTTAGCTCCTAAAACTATATAAATTAACTCAGACAGATGTTGGTACTGACATGAGTGCGTGCAGGGCTGTTCCACAGGTCAGTTATCTCACTCAGGTTCTCCGGCAGGTCGTCCTCGTGGTCAGCCTGAGCAGCGAGCTCCAGGTTGCGACAGAATGGGTCCAGCCACACTGGATTAGCTCTGCACAGGCAAACAGCATTGCAAACATTATCATGCAAGAGGAGGTATGACAAGCTACAAACACCACTCAACCTAAAGGAATACTGTGACATTTTGGGAAACATGCTTATTTGATTTCTTGCCGAGACTTAGATGAGAAGATGCTAAGTATGGCTTGGCTTAGCATAAATAATGTGAACAGTTAGTCTGGCGAAAGAAAAGTGTGTCCTTGATCTTTATAAATAACTCAGAACTACTGAAAAAAATACAGTGGGAACATTTTTTTTAGTTGTGTGATAACAACACAAAGTGATTCCTTTAAGCAATTCGAGAATCGTTGATCTCACCCCTCAAAAGAGTACTTGTTAGTGTTGGGCATGTCGAGGATATCCATTAGACCCTGGTTCCCTGGGTGGTAGAGGACAGATCATTTTAAGAAAAACAGTTGTAAACTAAACCGACATTTACAACTGTTAACAGCCATAACAGCCACATCCTGAAGTTAACAGCTGGTGGGACCGTCCCCTCAACGAAGCTTCTTCTTACCTGTTGATCCTGCAACAATGGCTTTCAGCTTCCTCTGGTGTCTGCAACACAGGAAGAAGCACGTGTCATGAGACGGTAAACATGTTGATGCCGCCGCTCAGGCTGACAGCATGGAAACAGGGTCCATGACTGAGCAGATCGCAAATGACTCAGTCTACGCGAGATTCCACATAAATCCAGGTCAATGCAAAATTGCTGAAAGGGTTCTTACACTCTGTGATAATGCCAGTTCATTGTGACAAACAGAATTCCTGCCAAGCACAGCAGCACAGCCAGGATAATGATGACTAGCTGCGAGAGGGGGAAAAAGAAAGTTAAAGGCACAAAGAGACAAAACATCTGCAACAGCCTGTGGGGTTTCTGGAGGTCCCAGCCTCGCAGACCTGTAGTGTGGTGATGTCGTCCGGCAGTTTGTCACTGACAGCAGGCTGAACATCCACGACGGTGTATTTCCTGAACAGGTTCCTCAGCTGCTCCTTGTTCTCATCTATCATCTGAATTACCCTGCAAAGTACAAAACACCAGGACACAGCAGGTAAACTCCTGCTGTTACTCATACAGGAAGTGTTAAACATCGCTACCTTGCAGCAGTGGAGTGGAAGATGGTGTACCTTGCAACATCAAGGATGGTGTTGCTCTGATTGTTGACCACGTGGATGAGCATGTCTGTCTGACCATAACTGACCCTGCCCTTCTTGTCCACGTGGAACTGCATAAAAAGGAGAGTGAGACAAAGGTTTTGAATATTTATACACACAGCACAAAAAAATAAAATCACATAAGTCCATTACCATAAAGAATGCCCCACCTGTATATCATCTAAGTTGACAATGGCTCCAGTAATGTTGGAAAGCAGGTTGACGAAATCTTCTTGGTTTTCGCGGACCAAATCAGGGATCTCATTGAAGACTATCTTGACCCTCTGGTCACCCCGGAGAATGTAGATGTTCACGTTGGTTGTTGTACTGTGACCAACCAAATCGCAAGCCAAAATCTCAAGCTGGAAGTAGCCAGGGCTGTAGGCGGTGAAGAGGTCATATGTTCGGATGATACCATCCGTCAAACCTGTGGAGATAATGGGATAGAAGGTTATTCTGAATAAAGAAACCAGCACTGATATACGGAACAGTCCCCATCTCAGAGATTGTGAACAGTATGTACGAGAAGATAAGAACTGGCTGCAGGAAGCAGATACACAACTACTAGTCAATTTTTGTTCAAGTCATTTTAATTCTATATTGGCATCAAACAAGATGTATTCAATTCTGATTCAAACACAGTTCATAATATTGATCATGAAATAAGATAAGTCTGGTCATATTGGATATTTTTCACTCACAAAACCACAATTACTTTATCCTACTAACAAGTATTCCCTGATATAACTTATTCCTCAAAGTATTGAGACCGTATTGTTGATTTTGGGCCTTTCATGGGATTTAGTGCCTTGTGTATATTTCAGATCCCCAAAATACAGACCTTGTTGTAAACTCAATGCATGTAATTAGAGGTTAGATCTTGGCAACATGTTGAACTAAACAGGCATGAAAAAAGTGTGTGTCAATATTTAAAACCGCCTGAATGAGGAAGCTCACCGATGATGAAGATGCTGCCAACGTCCTCACTGCCATTGCTCTGTGACTGGAAATAGCGGATTGTAACAATATGGTATTGAACCAAGCTGTTGTTGCCGATGTCGTTATCTATAGCCACGACCTTGATTAGCTCCGAGCCCACTTTGGCATTTGCTGCAACTCCTGAAAGCAGAGAGGGACAGTGATGGTGGCTCTACATAGATCAGCACACACATTCAGTACGAGTACCAGAAGGCAGGCTACCTGCAGTGTACTCCGCCTTAGTGAAGCGGGGTTTCTGGTCATTGATGTCTTCCAATACAATGCGGACTTCCAGCAGGCTGGGGTCACTGGCAGGGTCCAAGGCTTTGGCCCGTGCTGCCTTCTGACCCCTGGAAAGAGTCCAGCTCCTGTTGCTGGAAGCCTTGATGATAATTGAGTAGACCGGGATCTCCTCACGGTCCAGATCCTTAAGCAACTTCAGCTCTCCATCTAGACCCAAGCCGAAGTTTCCATCACTGTTTCCTCCTGCAGGAAGAGATGGAAAGTATTTGTGTTCAGTCACCTAAAGCCTGAAAGGAATCAGCTTGAAATAGAAAAGAAAGATGGATGGGTCAGTACACACGTCCTCATTATTCCTGGGCTTTTGAAGTAAGAGGTCTTTCATCTGAACACACAAGAGAAACTCCTTATGCGCTACTGTAGCTTGATCTGTATCAAGTAGGCAGGTCAACCTAAATAATTCCACTCATGGGGGAAATTTTTGTATTACAGTTTTAACATGAACAGCTAAATCAAACATGCTGCTGCTGTGTCTGTAGGACACCTCATTACCTGCAATGAAGTAGTAGACAATGGCATTGGAGCCCTCGTCCGCGTCCACCGCTCTGGTTACATTCCCCACCACAGTACCGGGTCGGGAGTGCTCTGGCACTGCCATCCTCTGGTAAGGCAAGCTGCCACGCTGAGGTGCACACACACACACACACACACACAGACCAAAAGGGAAACACGTTGGCAAACCGTTACATGGCAGCTCTATTACAGGTGCACATGTACAGACGTCAGGACGTACGCAGAGAGCTTCACACTCACCGGTGGTTTAAGGAAGACGGGTTCATTGTCGTCAATGTCCAACAACGCCACCTGCAGAGGCTGTGTGGTCTCGTAAGGCACTGGCTGGCCCATGTCGCGGGCCACGATGATTAGCTGATAAACGTTTGTGCTCAGTTAGAAACAAACACACCAAGAAACACACAAGTACATCAACTGCACACACACAGTTGACTCACGCTGTGGAGGGCCTGTTTTTCTCGGTCCAGTTTCACAGTAGTGGTGATGACTCCGGACATGGCGTCGATGTGAAAGTTCTCCCAGTCTCTGTTGCCCGCTCCAGTCTGCAGGAAGCCATAGCGGACCTCTCCATTCACCCCCTCGTCGGAGTCTGTCGCGTGCACCTCATACACCGGCAGGCCCGGGGGCTGCTCCTACAGGGAGGGCGAACACTGTCAGTATATGCGCGTGTGAACCTCTCAACTTGCATCTTAAAGGTTGACTGTTGCAGAACGGCTAACAGATGGTCTCTTGGAAACTTGGACAGTTTGATCCTCAGACATTTGACATGTCATAACAGAAGCAGCCGAGGTGTAGTTAGGAACATGAAACCTGGAATAAGTGATTTTATGGCCACCTGGGGGCAGCGGAAACCAGCTGTAAACAACACTGAAACCTGAACCCCTATTTGAGTTTAGTGTACACATCAAGTGTACCACCTGCATGGTGCACAAACATGGCCGCATAGATATGCGGCTATGTTTGTGTCCAATGCTCCTCTCAGCACCTAAAGGCTCCACAATGTTCACCAGCTGATCACTAACTCACTACAATATCTCATCCAATATGCCAGTAGGGCCCTGATACTGACTTTATAAAGCTGAGTGAATATTGGCCACATTAAATACATCAACTTCCAACTAATCAGTGAGCCACTGACTCATTTTCTTAGCACCGCCGCACCCCTTGGTGTTACATGTTTTGCAATGAGTCACACATAGTGAGGCAGATGTTGTGCATATTGGGAACTTTGTAAATTAGAGCAACAGTATCCGATCAGTACTGCGTATCAACAGTTTATGTATCAGGAGAAAATAATTTGACCAAGAAATCAGACTTAGAAAAGAAGAAGACAACAGTACATGCATTGGGACAAATGAATACAGATACCTCAGAGATATGAATGATGGTTCCATTGGCGGGCCTGACAAACAGCGGCCTGTTGTCATTGACATCTATGACTGTAATGATCAGGTCTGCAGTGCTCCACAGGGGAGGACGCCCCTGGTCTGTAGCCACCACAGTCAGGTTGAAATTTTCAGAGGACTGAAGCAGGCGGCGAGAACGCACCAGCCCTGTGTTTGGATCCAGGGAGAACGCATCTAAAAAGACCAAGTATAGATATATGAACAATTATACTTTCAATCAGAATATTTAGGAAAGTGACATGAGGCTTTTATTAGCATATCCATACCCGAATGGAGTCCCAGTATTCTGTAGAGTACCGCTCCATTTTCTCCTTCATCCAGGTCGTTGGCCTTCACTGTGATCACAGACGTTCCACTGGGCTCATTCTCAAACACGCTGGTGCTGAACACTCGCTCCGTAAAGCGGGGTCGATAATCGTTGACATCAAGGACGGTCACCAGAACCTGACAAGCACCGTCAGGCAGATGTTAAGAATATTGCCGATACAAGGTTGAATTCTGGGTCACGTAAAGCCCGACTCGTACATCGGCACATAAATATGTATATGTTTAATGGTCATCTAGAAACACTTTCAACGTATGTCTAGAGTGCACTGACAACATTATATTTTCCCAAATACAACAAAATAACCAAATTAAAGGATTCCTAAAAATCCCATTTTAATCAAAGAAAAATTGGCAGGTTTATAAGAATGTCAAAAATCTGCCTCAAAAACGGATTATTGTTGGGCCCTTTAAATCACTTCCTGAGTAAGTATTTGCTTGAATAAATGAATAATCCAAATATACTTGATTGTATTGCTGCAACACAACTTAAGATGACTGAAATTTGAACTATGCCATGTTCTATGTGTCATATTATGACACATACGATTCTCATATGTGTTAATATAGATGGTATGTGGTGTTTATACGTGCTAACTTTTTGTGTCATTAGAGCCAGTGGTATCTACCTGGATAGAGTTCTCTCGTCTGTTGTTGGAGCTGCCACCAGGGTTGTCACGGGCAACAGCGGTTAAAGTGTAGTGATCCTTTGTCTCCCTGTCCAGAGGAGAAAGGATGTAGATCTCTCCCTGACACAGGGGAGAGGGAATGATTAGGAAGGAAGTACAGGCTGACTGGGAGTGGTGGTTGAATCAAGACTCTCATCATCCATCTTTAGCACGCTTTGTTTACAACTTTTACTTGCAACAGGATGACGTTCAATGTGAACACACAGCTCTGAATGTGAGGAGGGCGTTGCTCTGGCGGCTGAGGAAGTGGATGTGCTAGCGTACAGGTTAACTCACAGTGGATGGTTTGATGCCAAACTTGCCCTCCCCGTCCACCAGGCTGTACTCAATGACAGCAAAGAGGCCAGAGTCAGCATCTGTAGCCTTAACACGAACTATGATGGTGCCCAGGTCCACGTTCTCGAACACGGGCTCCTACAAACGCAGGTAAGGACACAGACCACTGATATCTAGTTTGGAGTGGTGCAGTTTAAATATATCAACTCACAGCATAACAATATTTTACATTAAAAAAATCTAAACAATATATACGAAAATGAACTCGCAAAAGTAAGTGAATGCCACAGAAACAATAGGCATGGTCAACAATAATAAAACAAGCAGATATATACATTATATCATATATACATTATGTTTTGGTGAACTGAAGTTAATTTCATTTGGACTGTTCCAACACAGGTGTAAGTAATTGATCACACTGGCATTCATGTGGTCATCATCAATGTTATTACACCTGTGATTTTCCTGCAAAGATAGGCACAAAATGTGAGCTGTGATTAAACACCTCTTTTAAAATAACATATGTGAAGTTAAAGAAGTAGCCACTTAAAAATACTAAATACTAAATTGATATTGTTCGACACCATTGATCATGACATCCTATTACAGAGACTGGATCAGTCGATTGGCATTTCAGGTACCGCACTAAGTTGGTTTAAATCCTATTTATCAGATCGATCTCAATTTGTATTTGTAAACGATGAAGCCTCAATGACCACCAACGTTAATCACGGAGTTCCACAAGGTTCTGTGCTTGGACCAATTTTATTTACCTTATATATGCTTCCTTTGGGCAATATTATCAGGAAACACTGCATAAACTTTCATTGCTATGCAGACGATACTCAATTATATCTATCGATCAAACCAGAGGAGACCAACCAGCTTGCTAAAATTCAAGAATGTCTTCCATCCATCCATCCATTATCACCCGCTTATCCGGGGTCGGGTCGCGGTGGCAGCAGGTTCAGCAGGCCGACCCAGGCTTCCCTCTCACCCGCAGCACTTTCCAGCTCATTCTGGGGGATCCCGAGGCGTTCCAAGGCCAGCCGGGATATATAATCCCTCCAGCGTGTCCTCGGTCTTCCCCGGGGCCTCCTACCAGTTGGACGTGCCCGGAAAACCTCTAATGGGAGGCGTCCAGGAGGCATCCTAACTAGATGCCCGAACCACCTCAGCTGACTCCTTTCGACACGAAGGAGCAGCGACTCGACTCCAAGCTCCCCCCTGATGTCCGAGCTCCTTACCCTATCTCTAAGGCTGAGCCCGGCCACCCTACGGAGGAAGCTCATTTCGGCCGCTTGTATCCGAGATCTCGTTCTTTCGGTCACGACCCAGAGTTCGTGACCATAGGTGAGGGTTGGAACGTAGACCGACCAGTAAATGGAGAGCTTTGCCTTCCGGCTCAGCTCCCTCTTCACTAAGACGGACCGGTACAGCGCCTGTTTTACTGCTGCAGCCGCACCGATCCGCCTATCGATCTCCCGCTCCACCTTACCCTCACTCGTGAACAAGACCCCGAGATACTTGAACTCCTTCGCTTGGGGTAGGCAGTTTGCCCCCACCTGGAGGGAGCAATCCGCCGGTTTCTGGCAGAGCACCATGGCCTCAGATTTGGAGGTGCTAACTCTCATCCCTGCCGCTTCGCACTCGGCTGCAAAACGCCCCAGTGAATGCTGGAGGTCACGGTCCGAGGAGGCAAACAGGACCACATCATCCGCAAACAGCAGAGAGGCGATCCCGAGACTCCCGAACCGGATCCTCTCCGCCCCCTGGCTGCGCCTAGATATCCTGTCCATGAAGGTCACGAACAGGACCGGTGATAAAGGGCAGCCCTGGCGGAGGCCAACACCCACCGGGAACGTGTCTGACTTACTACCGAGGAGACGAACACAGCTCCTACTGCAGGCATACAGAGACCGGATGGCCCGTGCCAACGGGTCCGGCACCCCATACTCCCGCAGCACCCCCCACAAAAACCCCCGAGGGACCCGGTCGAAAGCCTTCTCCAGGTCTACAAAGCACATGTAAACTGGTTGGGCAAACTCCCAGGACCCCTCCAGTAATCTTGCGAGGGTAAAGAGCTGGTCCACTGTTCCACGACCGGGACGGAATCCGCACTGTTCGTCCTGAATCTGAGGTTCGACAAGCGGTCGGAGCCTCCTCTCCAGCACCCTGGCATAAGCTTTTCCCGGGAGGCTGAGCAGTGTGATACCACGATAGTTCGAGCACACTCTCCGGTCCCCCTTCTTGAAGATGGGAACCACCACCCCGGTCTGCCAGTCCATGGGCACTGTTCCCGACCCCCATGCGACACTGAAAAGGCGTGTCAACCAAGACAGCCCAACAATGTCCAGCGCTTTCAGCATCTCAGGGCGGATCTCATCCACCCCTGGCGCCTTGCCACCAAGGAGCTTTTTGACTACCTTAGCGACCTCTGCCAGGGATATGGGTGAATCCACCCCAAAGTCTTCCGGCGCTGCCCCCTCTCCGGGGGACATGTTGGCCGGGTTTAGGAGCTCCTCAAAGTGCTCTTTCCACCGCCCGACGATGTCCCCAGTCCGGGTCAGCAGTTCCCCCCCCCCTGCTGAGAACAGCCTGGGGTAGACCCTGCTTTCCCTTCCTGAGCCGTCGGATGGTTTGCCAGAACTTCCTTGAGGCCAACCGAAAGTCCTTCTCCATGGCCTCCCCGAACTCCTCCCATGCCCGAGTTTTAGCCTCCGCGACCATCGTCGCTGCAGCCCTTTTGGCCCGCCGGTACCCGTCAGCTGCTTCAGGAGACCCCTGGGCCAACCAGGCCCGAAAGGCCTCCTTCTTCAGTTTGACGGCTACCCTCACCCCCGGTGTCCACCACCGGGTTCTAGGGTTGCCGCCACGACAGGCACCGATGACCTTCCGGCCACAGCCCCGAGCAGCCGCGTCCACAATAGAGGCTTTGAACAAGGTCCACTCGGATTCCATGTCCCCAGCCTCCCTCGGGATTTGTGAGAAGTTCTTCCGGAGGTGGGAGTTGAAGACCTCCCGGACAGGATCCTCTGCCAGACGTTCCCAGTTCACCCTCACTACACGTTTGGGCTTGCCAGGTCTCTCTAGCCGAGTCCCCCGCCATCTGATCCAACTCACCACCAGGTGGTGATCAGTTGACAGCTCTGCTCCTCTCTTCACCCGAGTGTCCAAGACATACGGCCGCAGATCAGATGATATGATTACAAAGTCGATCATTGATCTCCGGCCTAAGGTGTTCTGGTACCAGGTACACTTATGAGCCACCTTATGTTCGAACATGGTGTTTGTTATGGACAAACTGTGGCTAGCACAGAAGTCCAACAACAAAACACCATTCGGGTTCAGATCGGGCAAGCCGTTCCTCCCAATCACGCCCCGCCAGGTTTCTCTGTCATTGCCCACGTGAGCGTTGAAGTCTCCCAGGAGAACTATGGAGTCGGCAGGCGGCGCCCTTTCCAGGACCCCTCCCACCGACTCCAAGAAGGCCGGATACTCCGAAATGCTGTTCGGTGCATAAGCACAAACAACAGTCAGAGCCTTACTCCCCGCAACCCGTAGGCGCAGGGAGGCGACCCTCTCGTTCCCCGGGGAAAACTCCAACACAGCGGCGCTCAGCCGGGGGCTCGTGAGTATCCCCACTCCCGCCCGGCGCCTCTCACCCTGGGCAACTCCAGAAAAGGACAAAGTCCAACCCTTCTCCAGGAGCTTGGTTCCAGAGCCCATGCTGTGCGTGGAGGTGAGCCCAACTATATCTAGCTGGTACCGCTCCACCTCCTGCACCAGCTCCGGCTCTTTCCCCGCTAGTGAGGTGACGTTCCACGTCCCTAGAGCTAGTCTATGCTGCCGGCGATCGGCCCGCCCACGTCTCCCGCCTGGCTCGCCGCCCGGTCTACATAGCACCCGACCCCGATAATTCTCCCTGCGGGTGGTGGGTCCACAGGGTGACAGCTGCTCCATGTTGTTCTTTCGGGCTGAGCCCGACCGGGCCCCATGGGCGAAAGCCCGGCCACCAGACGCTCGCCGACGAGCTCCCCTCCTGGGTCTGGCTCCGGGAGGGTGCCCCGGTTTCCCTTGTCCGGGCAAGGTGGCTACAATCCGTGGGCTGCTTATCATCAGGGTTTGTTGAACCGCTCTTAGTCTGGGCTCTCCCCCGAGACCTGTTTGCCTTGGGAGACCCTACCAGGGGCTGACGCCCCGGACAACATAGCTCCCAGGATCACTGAGCCACTCAAACTCCTCCACCACGTTAAGGTGGCGATTCATAGGAGGACAAGAATGTCTTAAAGACATAAAAACATGTATGACCTGCAACTTCCTGATGTTAAACTCAGACAAAACTGAAGTTATTTTACTGGGCCCTGAACACCTCAGAGATCAATTATCTGGTGATGTGGTTTCTGTAGATGGCATTTCCCTGGCATCCAACACCGCTGTAAAGAATCTCGGCGTTATCTTTGACCGAGACTTGTCCTTTAACTCCCACGGTAAGCAAATCTCAAGGATTGCATTTTTTCATCTACGTAACATTTCAAAAATCAGGCATATCTTGTCTCAAAAAGATGCAGAAAAGCTGGTTCACGCGTTTGTTACTTCCAGACTAGATTACTGCAACTCCTTATTATCAGGCTGCTCTAATAAGTCTCTTAAATCCCTCCAGTTGATCCAGAATGCTGCAACTCACAAAAACTAAGAAAAGAGATCACATTACTCCTGTATTAGCTGCTCTGCACTGGCTCCCTGTAAAATCAAGAATCACATTTAAAATTCTTCTCCTCACCTACAAAGCCTTGATTGGTGATGCACCATCATATCTTAAGGAGCTTGTAGTACCATATTGCCCCACTAGAGAACTGCGCTCACTAAATGCGGGGCTACTTGTGGTTCCTAGAGTCCTAAAAAGTAGGATGGGAGCAAGAGCCTTCAGTTATCAAGCTCCTCTTTTATGGAACCAGCTTCCACTTTCAGTCCGGGAGGCAGACACAGTCACCTCATTCAAGAATAGACTTAAGACTTTCCTGTTTGATAGTGCTTATAGTTAGGGCTGAATCAGGTTTGCCCTGGTCGAGCCCCTTGATATGCTGCTATAGGCTTATAGGCTGCTGGGGGATGTTTTAGGATACACTGAGCACCTATCTCATCTTCTCTTTCTCCTTATGGATGAATTTACATCTTTCCATTGCACCTTATTAACTCTGCTTCCTCCCCGGAGTCGTTGTGACTTCACGTCTCATAGGGTCCATTGGACCTGGAGGTGTCTGATGCCTGGTGAGCCGGCCTCCCGCGTTGGCCCTGCTGATGCCCCGCCCCCTCCTCTCTACCTCCTTCTGTTTCATGGATTGGAGTTCCATTCATACATTGTCATATTCATGTAATGTATTTATGTAACTTTGTAAATGCTGTTCATTCTGTACACATGACATCTATTGCTTCTGTCCATCCGGGGAGAGGGATCCTCCTCTGTTGCTCTCCTGAAGGTTTCTTCCCTTTTTTCCCTGTCAAAGGTTATTTTGGGGGAGTTTTTCCTGATTCAATGTGAGGTCCTGGGACAGGGATGTTGTATGTGTACAGATTGTAAAGCCCACTGAGGCAAATTTGTAATTTGTGATATTGGGCTATACAAAATAAACTGAATTGAATTGAATATATCCTTTTTAAATAATTTTTTTTTTTTAAAGCATTCTTCAATTTTGCTTTGGTGGATGCAATGTTTCTTATTCGGTTTAGTACCTGGTATGAGGGTTGTAGGAAGACTGGGTTGTTGTCATTCACGTCCACTATCCGCAGATAAACTGGCAGCTCAGCTATTCTGGGAGGAGAGCCATGGTCCTGCGCCCGAATCGTGAAATTCAGCCACTGCACCTGCTCGAAATCCACCGTCTGGTTGGCTACAATCTTACCTGCGACATTTGTCACACATGGTGGTTACAGTTAGGATTCATCCGGCCAATACTAATATTCTAAATGTACACGACAACAAGCCAGGAATGACATGATAAGTAAACATTTGGAAAAAAGATAATTTAACATAGATTGACCTTACATTTACAGGGTTGGTGAATTTCAACCTTTGCTAACTGCTGTTGATGTGTTAGCCTCCTTCAGCTTGCTGGTCTTACCAGTGGAAGGGTCCTCCAATCTAACGTATCCCCCCCGGGGCAGGTGGAGCAGCTGGTAGATGACCTGGCCGTTGGGACCCTTATCGGGGTCTACAGCTGATACTGATAGCAGTGTTGTGCCTGGCCGAGCTCCTTCTAAAATCTTCTCTGTGAAGTTGGACACTCCGAAGGGCCGGAAACGAGGGGCATTGTCATTTACGTCCAACACGTTTATGGTTAGTCTCGCTGTCGAGGAGAAGTCATAATGATGAGGGAAGATAACTTACTGAATGTATACAACTAAAGATAGGCTGTTAGAAAATGGACTTACCGTTGGGAACACTTCCTGACTTGTCAATAACTTCACTGGCGTTGTCATGGACGGACACAATGATCTCAAATGTAGCGACCAGCTCCCTGTTGAGCGGGTTGTGTACAAACACGGCACCTGAAAAACCACAGGAACATATCTAATTATTTCCCCAAATGTTTTCAGGATATTGGCTATTTATCATTATCCGTCAAAATTAAGCTTTGCAGATCAAGAAACTGAATTTGGTTGAGATCCATGTCTCACCTGTGTGTAGATCAATGCCAAAGGACTCCTGCATCCCATCCACTGGGTTGTTCCCATCATCCTTTGCCTCCACTGAGATGATGTAATACTCCAGCCGGGGATG
Organism: Cyclopterus lumpus; assembly: GCF_009769545.1. Classification (NCBI taxonomy): domain Eukaryota; kingdom Metazoa; phylum Chordata; class Actinopteri; order Perciformes; family Cyclopteridae; genus Cyclopterus; species Cyclopterus lumpus. Next base: position 18,239,359 of record NC_046980.1, on the reverse strand, counting down.
CAGATCAGGGTCCTCGGCGGTCAGCGTGGCCACCACCACACCCGGTGGGGTGGACTCGTTGACATTTATCATGGTGACTGGCTCTATAAAACGGGGCCGTGAGTCGTTGACGTCATCCAGAATGACTGTCAGGGTGGCTGTGCCCGACATGGGGGGTGTGCCACGATCAGTCGCCATGACGACCAGGTGGTAGGACCCGCGCTCTTCTCTATCAAGGGTGGTGTTGCCCACCAGGACCGCGCCGGAGAGCGGGTCGACCACGAAGCGGTCCTGAGCGCCGCTAACCAGCCGATACATCAGCCAGCCATTAGAGCCAGAGTCAGCGTCGGTGGCGGACAGCTGAGTCACCACCACACCTGAAAGAGACACACGCACACACACACACACACACGCACACACATTTGTATTCTTGTGACCAGTCATTGCCTTTCCCAACATGTAAACCCTTAACCTTCACACAGGGGAGTGTAAGTACGTAATTGCTGGCGAAAACCTTAATTTGTCGATTCAATATACTATTCTAAAGCTGGTGAATGTGGAGGACATGCACGTCCTCCAAGCCCACTCAGACACACACAGACAAGTCAATCTACACACCGGAGGGGCTGTTCTCAGGGAGTCGCACGCTGAAGCTGGAAGGGCTGAAGACAGGAGGGTTGTCATTCTGGTCCAGGATGGTAACTGTGAGAGGGACACTGCTGTTTAATCTTCCTATGTCCTCCCCAACCAGGAACAGCTCAACCCGAGGCTCCTGAAACGCCTCGCGGTCCAACTTCGCCCCCTGACGCACACGTATCACACCTAGAGGGAGATGCAGAGACTTTATGCATTGCAGCTTTTGCATTTCTTTGTCTGTCTACTTCTTAAAAAACATTTTATCAGACTGGCTTTATGGTATGTCGTTGCTTTACTGCTTTATTTTTTATTGTTGATTTTACTAAATTATTATATTTTATTCATTTATTGTTGATTTTATAGTTTCATCTATTGTACTATTTTATCAGGGTTTAACTCGTACCGTAGTTGTCTTGCTTCATCTGTTTTTAAAGGTGCTATATAAATAAAGTTATTATTCATAATTATCAATACATAATCATTATTATTATAACGTTACCAGAATTGGCGTCCACAGTAAAGAGGTCCACCCTGGCTCCCAGCAGGCGGTACTTCACCACAGCATTGGGTCCAATGTCTTTATCCTCAGCCAGAACAGGCCCATTTAACACTGTTACAGTAGCACCTAAGAGACAAGGAGAGGGACAGTTGGAGAAGTAAAATGATCAGTCAGGTTGGAGTATGTACACTACATCAACAAGCCTGTCTGACTTCGATAATAGCCAAGAGGTGTTCAAATGTGACTATAAAGTTGTTAGCCCTTCTATCTCAACACAAAAAAGAAAATCATCACTGAATATGAGCTGTATGTAAACAAAGTCAGGAAGTGGGGGAGACAGTGTTACAGACAATGTTTTGGCATGATGCCCTGTGCTGCAGTTACAGATTTCCCCCACTCAAGGGCTAGAGTGCTACCTGCTTCAGAGTTCTCTGTGATCTCTGCCCTGTAGCTGGTCCTGGTGAATATCGGCCGGTTGTCGTTCTCATCCAGAATGGTGATCACTAAGAGGTCTGAATCCTGGTGGTGTGGGACAAACAAGGGAGAAAGAAACAATTACAAGAGCAGAGTGAGTCTGTGGTAAAGACGAGAACAAGAGGGAGGAGGAGAGAAACACAAGTTGATCAGCATTCAAAGAGGCACATTGCTAAAAAGCACTCCAACGTTGTCGTGTAGTCAGTATAGAAAGGTGTTGCAGTTGTTGTTCTAACTCAGAGCTGCAGGTGGTTGCAGCTCTGAGTTAGAACAGTTTCTCACCTCTGCCAAAGAGGCATAATTAGGGTCCGAGCGACTGACGAAGTCAGTCCGAGAGGACCCTATTGAAATTGTTAGGGTTCTTATTATTCCGGCTTTTTATTTTTGAACATTTTTGGGGTGCGTAGACATTTTTAAAACTAACCAAATTTGGCAGGCTTGTCAGGCTTGGTGAAAATAGCCATCTGATCAAGGAGTCAAATTTTTGAATTTCGTAGTTGCTCTCTAGCGCCCCATCAAATTTTGACCGGCGACGCCCCTCACCCACAATGTCCGATTGACTTGAAATTTTTCACACATGTTCACTTACACCAAAAAAGCCTCTCAGACCCCTAAGGCCCGCCTACTTAGATTTGCCGCCATTTTGAATTTTGTGAAAAACACCTAATTGACTTTCTTAACTACATGCTTGGTCCAAATCAACAAAACCTGATATCAATCAAATTTATTGAAGCCAGATGACCTAGAATATGTCAACCGTTTTCTTATATCTCATTGTGGTAAGGATCTGTGGCCCAATGAACATCTTAGGGGCGTGTCTTGTTTTTCAATGCTCATAGTGTCAACACTATTGGGACTAATCACTCGAAAACATTTTTCCTAAGTGCACATGGCATGCCTTAACTTGCAAAACAAATCTTGTGCGATTTGAACACTAGCGGGCGCTACAATAATTCGCCGAAGTTGCCCGTTTTAGGCACTTTTTGCCGTTATACATTTAACGTTATCTCCCACAAAAAAGATCAGATCGACTTCAATCTTCTTTCCAGGATGATCAGAAGGCCTTGAGCAAGATTATTCATGAAACGTCGTTTTCACCCACTCACTTGTCGTTAAAATAATTCCAATAAAATCCCACTTTCTGTTTTTTGTTATGCTAGAGACTGTTGCTTTAACTAAACCAATCTTTCCAAAAATAATCACGCATGATGCCAGTCAAGCCCTGAACACATTTCCAAGAAGAAACATTCAAAATTGTCATTGGAACACCTACTAAAAAAATAAAATGACAAGTTTTAGACACTAATATTTTCTAGCTATATGAGTTTCGATCAAATTTTTTCCAGCAAACCAGTGGTGCAGTGAGATAAAACACATGACTTGAGTGTGTGAGTCGTGTGTTCAAATCCAAGCTAGGTCAAATTTTTTCATCACTTTTTCTTTTTACCTTTAATTTACATTACGTGGTCTAGACTTCACGTAGAGACACATGATGCATGTATCTGTTCACATTCTCAAAGCGCCCCTACTGGCCAAAACAAATAAGCCTAAAAATCAGATTCACATGAAAATTACACAACATGGTCTACACTTCACGTAGAGACACATGGTGCATGTATCTGTTCACATTCTCAAAGCGCCCCTACTGGCCAAAACAAATAAGCCTAAAAATCAGATTCACATGAAAATTACACAACATGGTCTACACTTCACGTAGAGACACATGGTGCACATTCTCATTGCGCCACTTACTGGCTCAACTATACTTGCTCGAATCTGCCCCAAACTTGTCATGCTTGTTACAAGTCACGGCCTGAGGATATCGACAAGCTTATTTTCACTCGCAGTCGACGCGCCACCTACTGGTGAAAGAATATTGGGGTTACGCGACAAACAGTAAAACGTACGACCGGCGGCCCCGCGTTCTCGGCCGAGCGGGTCGGCGTCCCACCGGCGCCCCAGACTGCCGCGGGTGAGCGAGGACCCGTTCATTGCTGCTCGCAGCTTTAATTCGTTGTTGTTTTTCTAGTAAAACCTTACAACTGCAGATTGGGTGTTATTCATGTTCTTAAGTAATTAATGTGCAAGAGATTCTTATTATAAACCAGATACAGGACATGTGACTCATAAAGTCTAACCAAAAATTACAATAGTTCTTAAAAGCAGGACAGGCCTGCATAAAGAAACATGTCCTATCAGGATCTAATTTTCTGAAATTAGCATTACTTTTTAACATTACTTTTATTACAGTAGTGCAATGAGTGCTGTGTATTGCTCGACGAAATCAATGTCACGTGGAGTGTCTGCATCTTATTCACATTATGGTAAAATCTTTAGTGGAATTAAGGTCTTTAAATCAAAATTGTTACACCACCGAGCACCTTTTACATTACATTACATGTCATTTAGCTGACGCTTTTATCCAAAGCGACTTACAGTAAGTGCATTAAACCATGAGTCCAAACTCAGAACAACAAGAATCAAGCAAGCACAATTTTTTCAATAAAGTTAAACTACAAAGTGCTATCAGTAAGAGCCATTTAAGTGCTACCAAAGTGCTAATACGGCGCTACCTTCCCTATTCAAGGTATAGTCGAAAAAGTTCAGGATTGCCCTTTATATGTTTATTCCTCCGAAGCCGACTTTAAAAAATACAGGGTCTTTACGTCAGCGGCAGTGGTTTATTATGATCGTTTCAGTGGTCTCTCTGTGAAAATGGCAATGTGGAAACATGTGTAGACACTCGCAGTATGTGTGCACAGGCGAGTGGGATTACCCTGCGAGCGATGCGGGGGTTCTCAGGGTTGTCTTTGACGGTGATGGTGAGTGTGTACTCAGCCACTCGCTCTCTGTCCAGCGGTCTGTTCACCTGCACCACACCTGTCTGACGGACACAGAGAGGAAGAGGTAAGCAGCGAGTGTGTTCAGGCATTCTCTCTTGATACAACGGTGTAATGTATATTACATATTCCATCGCTCTGCTACCAGTATATGACTTTTTAACGGCCCTCCTCGAAAGGTCATGTATGTGTATACTCTGTGATATATACTTATATACTATATAAACATCTGCTGATTTGTAAATATGTCTGTAGCACCTGATGCGATCAAATCAGGGAGCAGCTAGTCACAAGACTCACACTGCTTCCCTTTCCCATCACCTGCTCCACTTTCACCACTTCAGTGAGTCAGATGTGTCAACTCAAAGAGTAACTTAATAGCGGACTGACACTTTAGTGTTTCGCTGCCACCTCTGGTCGAAAGAGTCCATCCCGTTTTACGTGTGACCACGTCCAGACCGCACATACTCCTTATCTCACCGTGTCGTTGATGTAGAAGGCTCCGTCCTGGTTGCCGGCGGTGATGTTGTACGTTAGCAGGGCGTTGCGTCCGCTGTCTGCATCTCGTGCTCGGACCCTGGCCACAGAGGTGTGTATGCTGGCGCCTTCACTCACGCTGGTGTTGTAAGGTAGGTTCAGGAGGACTGGGTCGTTGTCGTTGATGTCTCGGACGTTGACCCCCACCACCACCTGAAGAACACACGCCAAGACAAAAGTTAAACTTTTAACTCACTGTGCCACACACCTCCTCTGAAACCCATCAACAATGTTCACTAAGCAGCTTTTATGACATGTTTTTAAAACAGTTGCTTATATTTTAACCTGCCCCAAACATTTAATGTCACAGCATGTACTGACCGAAGGGTCTTTTACAGATGTATGTTGAACTGGCTCAATGACCGACATGTTGAGAGCTGGTCATCTGTGCTTCTCAGTAAAGCTATGAGCTTTGTGTGTGTGTGTGTTATTGTATCAAGAGGCCCACCGAGCTGTTGCGAGATGGGCTGCCCAGGTCTCTGGCTGTGACAGTGATGTTGTAGAAGCCTGTTGTTTCTCTGTCCAGCTCGACGTCCTTCCTCACCCGCAGCTCGCCCTCCACTGGAGAAACCATGAACTCATCTGACAGAGAGACAGGGACAAAAGGCTCAGAGACCCAAAGTGAGGATATTTAACAGCAGATGACTTTCTCGACAGAACAATCCGGTACTAACTCTGGAGATCTCCACTGGTGATACTGTACTCCACTTTGCCGTTAAGCCCAGAGTCTTCATCACTGGCTCTGAGAGTCCAGACCCGAGGTCCTGGCTGGCCCTCAGTCACTTCGAAGGGTCCCTCAAAGGCTCTGGGAAAAGTGGGTGTTACATCGTTCACATCAAGGACATTTACCAGCACCTAAAGGAAGGAGGGAGAGGGATTTTAAAATCCGTTATGAGATAGGTGGCTATGACATGTACACTGTGAATGGCAGAAATGATGAACATCAAAAAGTAGCCAACTTCACAGACTTGTGAATTTCCTTGTGCAGACTTCACTCGCATGGCTACCTCTACAGCTACTGTATATCCCCACATCGATACAATTGTTGAAGGTAACAGAAGGATTTCCACACTTAAAGCTACTACAAGGAACTTTCACTTTGTGTTCATTTTGAGGAAGGTGCTGTTGTTTAGTCCCTTTAGAAGACAATAACCAGCAATATGTCCCGGCTCTCCAGCAGCATGGTGTCGGCTCTCAGGTCTCTCACTGGAGTCTGAGCGGAAGCAGTTTCTGGTGAACTGAGTCAGACTGGTTGCACAGATGAAAAGCACTAAGAACGAGACAATCGTCTTGCTGTTGGTCTCGTTTAGTTATGTAGCTCAAAGAGGCATCGGTATTACATTGAGATTTCATAACCATGTAAAAGTTCCTCACAGTAACTTTAAGTTGGACATACATTATGAACTTTTGTGTCTTGATATTCAGAAGCAAATCTTCATCATACAGTTTTAATCTGCATGTGAAGTAGTCACAATGGGATGTAGAAACATCAACACAATTGATGTGAAAGTTTAAGAATGTTTTTGATTTAAGTTTCTGCATTTCATCTTTATCTATTTTATGTTTTTAAAATCCCAAAAATTCTAGGACTTCTCCTGCAAACTGTTTATGTACAGATTAGAACAAATGTATTAAGGTTGCAACTGAGAATTATTGTTTTCAAATCTTTCCCTTTTCCCTCAATAAATCCCTTGACTGCTTAGTTTATAAATGACTATTAAACGTTTCCAAAAACCAGGTTGATGTCTTTGAACAGCTCGTCTTGCCTGGGCAACAGTCCAAAGGTCGAAATGATTTAAAATTATATGAAACAGATAAAAACAGCAACTCTTCACATTGGAGGAGATGGACGCAGCAAATATTTAGCTTTTTTTGCTTCATATCTGAATAATTGGTGAACTATCAAAATTGAGAATTGGTTTTCTGTTGACCGACTACTTGATTAGTCAATTCATTGTTTCACTCTAAATTGTTTAATGTTAGTTGTCAGAGTCAAAGAGTGTGGTGCATTTGCATAATTACAGTTGTGCTGGATGTCAAGCGAAGAGCAGGCTGAGGACTCTGGTCCGTAGCAGTGACGACCAGCGCATAGTTTCCTTTGCTGATCTCGTAGTCCAGCTCCTTCACAGCTGTAATTCTCCCCTAAAAGCACGGACACATCATACGCAGGTTATTGTGTGTGTGTATTATGCAGAGGCAACGCAACAGTGAAACATGTTTCATAGTCTCACCGTGAAGCTGTTGATATGAAAGGTCTGGATCAGGTTTCCTTGAGTGATGGCGTATCGCAGGGTGCCGTTTAGACCCTCATCTGGGTCGATGGCTGTTACTGTGGCGATGGTGGCACCCACTGTGTCTGGTCCCTCGCTCAACACCGTGACATACTCCTCCTCGGGAAACTCTGGGGCGTTGTCGTTCTCATCCACGATGTGAACGTAGATGGTGGTTGAGGTCTGCGCGGCAAAGAGAGGGAAACTGTCAGCCATTCCAGTAAGGCTTAATGGAATAAACTCCACTGACAATGTGCGTTTCTCTTTGTCGTGGTTTGGTATTTTGAGAGGCCCCCAGAACCCTTCTTAAGATAAGATGGAAACCTTTGAGAGGTCTGCACCACAGGTTGCACCTTGTTTTGTCTCCTCCCCGATGACGTGGGATACACAGTGCAAGGCTGGCTGGAGGTTATTGGTTAATCTCACATGCCGTGCCAAAAGCTTCTCTGATCAGCTTGTGATCAACAACATATTCAAGTGAGGACAACTGGGGCTCATCAAGTCATTTATGTATTCCTCTGTAAGAAGATTGACGTGAAGTACAAGTTTCTACACCACTTTCCCAGCGTAAGGTCAGCAGGACCTGAAGTGAGTGTTAATTTGGATTTTGTAGTCCGGTCATTATGTGAAAAAATCCCATGGGGATGTATCCTCGTTTTAGAGAGCAACAGGCCATGCTATCCTCATGGGGGTGGGCAGAGAAAGAGAGAGAGAGAGAGAGAGCGAGAGAGAGAGAGAGACTGACAGCAGGGGGAGGAGTGTGTTGTCACGTTGCTCTCGCATACAAAGACTGGACTCCAGAAGGTGAACTGGGAGAGGAGACTGTCAAGCCCTCTGCGTTTAGAGAACGTTCAACAGTTAGTTGATGAGAACTTGACTCCAACACCAGCTGCTACTCTTGTCCTATTTTCTTTGCTGAACATCAGACAGCCATGGAGCCAGGACGACCCTCCGTGTGGAGAAAGAAGAGCCTGTTTTGGTTATGCTCCGTTCTGTGTTCGGCATCTGGAGGTAAGCACGAGGACAGCAGCCTCCTCCGGGACTGTCGCTGCTCGGCGCGTGTGAACTTGTTATAACAACTCAATTCAACGATGCGGAACGATACTTGTGTTTAAGCTCGCGACGAAAAGTCAATCGAAACGCACGAGAAACCAGAAGAAACAGCTAAAGTCACGTTGAGTGTAAAGTATACATGTAAAGCCAGCCATTGACTTTCAATAGCAACGTGATGCGTCTGAGGGGCTCGAGGTTCATCTGCAGTTGTTCCTTTTGGTCCCGTTGCTATGTGAAGAATAGAAGAATTAGTCACGTTCACATTGCTGGAGCGTGACGCTTTCCAGTCTCCATTCGCTGCTGCTGTTGTTGTTTGGAGACGGAACATCTGGCCGGAGCTGCTTAAAGCCCCACCCAAGGAACGCTGAGTGGGGCGTAAAGCCACTTTATAGCCGGCTCTTTTAGCCTTTAAAAAATAGCCGCAAATTGCACGGAACCGGGGACGTTTTTAGACCGACGAGTCTTAAAATGGCCAGCAATGCAAACAACTCTGCGCACATAAAGTTAACCAGGGGAACTTTCCTAAAGCTGCGTGCGCCTGCATGTGCGGGGACATGTTGGTGACCTCTACATTCAATAACTAAACCCCCAAATGTAAAGAAAAAAACAAGTTAAAGCCATTTTCATGTTATCGAGGGGTCTGTAATCAAATGCAGGATCTTTCCGCCTCGGGTCTTTGGCATTGCTTGACGTTTAGGAGGAGACGGGAGCAGCAGCTGTTGCCTCCGGGGCGCAGGGTGCTTCTCTTCAAACGCCCCGGAAACCTCGCACAGGTTATCGCGTTTCGTTCACGCGATAAGTCCGTCAAAGGCCACTTTGAGATGTTTTATGAACTTTTAGGCGGACCCATCCTGGACAAAAAAATATTATTTTATTTTCATTTATTATTCAAAACATGTTTAGAATTTAAAATGTTGTTTTTAAAGTATATCGTGTTTTGAAATATTTATGCAGGAGTTTAAAAGTCAGCGGCTCCAGTAAAAGACCTGCTTGGCCGGTCTAACTTCAGGATGGCACAATATCCTCCCTCCCAGCCCTGTTGTGTATTTTTTGTTTTGAAGTTTCCTTCCTCCTTCCTCCACTGCCAATAATGTGTTTCTCCTCCACAAAACTCGACTTGGGCTAAACAGAGCGATAATCAGGGCATCAGTCCTTTCCTCTCAGTCTAGATAAGCATTTAGCTCCCCATGGAGGACAATCTCTGACTTTCTGTGGCGTCACCTTTTTAATGGTCTGACAAACATTTTTAGCTGAGATCTTGGCATCGGATGTTTGATATGCAGCATGTATGACAAGTAAAGAGTGCCTTAAACGCCAGTGGCCTTCATTTCATCCAAGGATGTGTCTCCCACACTGATTCTCTCAACAGCCCCAGGACACAGCATTGACCTTCACTTATAGAGCATTCACTCTGCTTCTACACACAATAAACAGCAATTTATGTGTAGAGATCTGAACTATAATAGAAACACTTTTGAAAATATCCTTAAAGTATGTAAAGCATGAATTGACCCAAAGAGGAAGGACGCAGGAAACCTAGATAATAATAATGTCATACATTTTTTATTTCATCTGCATTGTTCTGCAGCTAAGTGAAGAAATGATGTTGTAATCGTGTTTATGAAGCTGTCGTTTCACCACCATTTAGTTACGTGGCTCAATGTATGAAGTACATTTAGAGGAAGAGGACGGTTGAGACTGGGACTGAGAGTATCCTTTATTTAAACAACACCTACACAAACAAGTTTATCCCTGATTGGCTCACAAGGGAAAAGACACAGTAAATTACTGTAATAAAATGTCATGGATCCCCGAGCATGACCTTCCTCACTGACCTTGAACCACATCCCTGTAGGACTTGGTTGGGTCTGAAGTGCCACATTTTAATACTTCCTGTTGCTGAAAAGATGCTTTATGCACCTTGTCGCTAGAAGCTTCAACTGAAACTCCAACACTTTCTTAGTGGGTGGGGGTGTGTGTGTGTGTGTGTGTGTGTGTGTGTTTGTGTTTGTGGAAGGACTAATCTGGGATCCTCCTGCTGGTTTCATTAACACCCTGTAATGGGCTGGATAATCATTACCATTACAGTAGGTGTGAAAGAGGGGGATTCTTGTGTGTGTGTGTGTGTGTGTGTGTGTGTGTGTGTGTGTGTGTGTGTGTGTGTGTGTGTGTGTGTGTGTGTGTGTGTGTGTGTGCGTGCGTGCAGCACTTGTACAAACACAGGTTGAGAACTTGCAAGTGAAAGGATACCAGATTTTCCAGTAGGGTATGTTCAATAGTCCGTGTTGTATTCACACCTCTTCAAAACACAAGAAGAATTAGATATCTTGCAGAAAAGTAGTTCAAATTGTTAAACTCTACGAAGGCATGTTTAATTAAATCACAATCGCTCGACTGTATGTCTGAATGTAAGAAAGCTGTCAGATGCAACATATCCTTAACAGGTGGCATTCAGGCTTAAAACAAAGGAGGGCCTGTTTCTGGGCCCTGAGGGGCTATCAGGATCAGAGAAGGAATCGTAGATCCATAATGGAGCCAAAACACAGATGTCTGGTGTAAAGTGAAAGAAGTCCCGTCTGTTCCAGACACGGGGCCGAGCTTGCTATCAGTTTTTACCTGGTTGCAGGCACATCAAATAGGGCTCAGAGAGTGCTGACACTGTGGTAACCCCACCCAATTGATACAGAATATGCCGGAAATCCATCTCCACTAGTGTAAATAAGGCTAGAGAAACCAGCAAAGAGGTCAGGGAGGCAGGCGGGGTGGGTGTGAAACAGGAGAGGAGAAGGGCTTCCCCTCCTATTGTCCTACCTTGCGGGCCGGAACAGCCGTGGGGGGGGGCAGTTTCACTTTAATCACCCTTGCTGGTTTTCCTATTGCTACCGAGTTCAGTCTTGCACACACAGGAACGTGGCATACCCTGCACTCTGTGGCATACACAGGATGCACACATGCCGAGTAGACAAACACGCACAGCTAATCAAATGGCAGCGACTGTATTTCCCATCCGGCAGCGTGTAAACCAACTACTATCATGCCGATATTGACATTCACACTAAAACTATTTATGTGCTTCCTCATTTATGTTCTGGCTGATCCAAAAAATGCTATTGCATGATCTATATGCTGCCTTCCCAGGAACATAGTGGTTGAGCAAAAAAACAAACATATTAAGTTAATTGTTGAATAAATGGTGAATCACACAAAACTGCTGCTCTCCACGGGTTTAAACGTTCAGTCCAAGCTGTGACGGCCAGATGGAACACACCTGCAGTGACACATTACTGATTGGGGTATGGGTAGAGATGCAACCTGTTTCGAATGATCAGCCCTTAAAGAGCCATACAGCAGCAGCTGTGGCCCTTCATGTTCAGCTTTAGGCAGTGAGGAGCCAGAGAGGAGGAGGAGGAGGAGTGGGAGCCATGTTCCCGTAGCAGGACAACTTAGGAAGGAAGTCCACTCCTCAAACCCTGGCACCCACCATTTATCCTCCAAAGAAACACACAGATTTGACTGCAATATGATACACACTTGCATGCGTACCTCTCTTCCACTGCAGTCCACCCCCTCCACATACTACACTCACTAACCCGTGGCCTTCCTGTCTTCTTCACAGCGCTGAGCACTCTTGGATGCTGAAACACAATCTGTTACAGACAACGGATGGTAGGGATCTATTTAGGCAGACAAAGCCAGAGTTGTCCTGTTGTATTACATGCTGGGTAGATGGAGAGCATTCATTATGCGTGCTGATGCCGCTGTGTAGTTTCTGCATTGTTTGTTTGCTTTTTTTGTAGGCATTAGAGAGTGGATCAGCCTGAGGATATGATTGTTTTGTTATGTTATGGCAATGAGATAATCATTCAGTCCACACATTAAATAGTCCCTCTATTGGTGCATTCTACCAATGTACTAAGCAGTACATTGGTAGATGTGGTTTGCTGTGTGAGTATGCATTATGTAAAGTTATATCCCATAGCTGTCTTTTTCATTTTGTCGAACAGCCATTTCACTGCAGTCACCGGGTAACGATACCACACGATAGTCAGTGTCCTGTATTTTGCAGAGATTGATCATAGCGACACAATGGTCAGATTTCTACACTTTCACTAGTTTGATGTCACGTAAGATCCTGTATACATTGCATTGTATCTCGCTCTGTAACTGTCTGAGAGGAACAGGCAATTAAACTCCCACAGGAGGTTAGTATAATTTGACTTTAGCCAGCAGACTATGTGCTATCTTTAACCACAGTACGGATAAATACAGAACAGGAAACAAACTGTGCTGACCCAAAACGCACAAAAACTAAAGACGCATATAGTGTGCAGAAAAAGGCCATGGTAAATCTTCTGGCTCGTCTGGCTATGAGTTGTTTTTACACTCCGGTTGTTTGTGCTTCGACCACAAACAACCGAAAATCCCACACTCATCTGGGATTTTCCAAGACAATATCCTGTTTGATGTGTCATGCAGTTTCTGATTATTACTCTATTGGATTTTGTACCCTCAGAAAGACTTGCTGCCACTGCCATCAAACTAAACATGTGACTTGTTTTATTTTTGACTAAATACACTCACCTCTTTCCTCTGGCTCATCTTTAGGGATTTTTGTTCCCTGGGGTTGAGCTTCTTAAACACTTTCTGTAATTTCTACTGCATACAAATCCCACCTCCTTTACTCTGATAGGCAGGCAATACTTTATCATCTCTAACCTACAGCCTTTGGCTTGCGGTGGTCCATAACCAGGAAGGAAGGCCTGTCTGAAGGTCTAACCCAGGAAACATAGGCTGATAAGTTATATTTGTTACTTACTCTCTACCATACTTGTTTACTCTCTCTAGGTAAAGGCGACATGTCCCACGCGCACTTCACTCTGGGTGTTTCGGCCCCCCACCTGTACTACACCTGTCCCGAGGGTGCAACCGTCAAACTGGTGTGTAGCCAGAGAGGTGCCACCTTGCACCCCACCGATGTCCTGAGGCGTAGCTGGCTTTTCACGCCCCACAGCGATCAGCGCTGCATGGGACGGACAGGCCCACGCCATACTACCGTTGGTCATTCACATGGCAACCACAGCTCGCCGTCAGGGTTGCAATTTGGATCGGCACAGCATAACTTCTGGGTGGTTCTGCAGAACGTGACCCACTCTGACCAGGGTCGGTACTGCTGCATGCTCCTCGACTTCCAGCTGGAACACAAACACGGCGCCCTCGTGCAGAAGCCCCACAGCCACGTCATTCTCCAAGTTACACCACGTAAGTACATCAAACATGTGGGCGTGAATGTGTGTTAGGTTGTGTATCAGGCTCTCCTCCTGGGCCCTTGATCGTATGTAATGTGGTCGACAACATCGGGCATAAATGTCATACACTGAGGTGAATGGTAACAGGCAGAAACCCAAACCAATGTTACATTGTGATATACTGCATGTGAGAAACCGTGCCTTCGTTCTCTTTCCAGGGAGAAATGGGTCTCAAGACTGCACTGTCTGGGATTCAGCACCAGCTGGAGGTATGTCCCCATATTCAGGCCTTCAAAGCCAATGAATGAGTAGCCAGTTATTCCGTTTATTTACCTTGCAGTCTCTCTGTTGCTTCCCCAGGCTCTGTGCCAGTGGCCTTGGCCATAGCAGCCTGCATCTTGGCCCTGCTTTCTCTGCCTCTTATTCTGGTGCTGGTGTACAAACAGAGGCAGAGCGCCCAGTCGAGCAGACGTACGTACTACCGATACACACAAACAGGCAAACACACACATTCATTTCCACGTCCAATGCTGCATACTTGTCTCACACTGGGTCCCCAATAGTTTTTTTTCTGACACATATTTCCTGTCTTTGAGGAGGATTAACTGTATTTCACACAGTAGGAAGCGCATTCACACTTGATCTATAGTGTTCCGCTCTGTTTCAATTCATTCACAATGGCCCATTTCCCGCTTCCTCTCTCCCAGGTGCACAAGAGCTGGTGAGGATGGACAGGTACGTTTTCCCACAGTCCGCCTGGCAGCTGGTTTTATAAGCCAGCTTCAAAACACAGCTGGTCTTTAGAATAATAATACTGTTTACATGGATATCCCACCATGAAGTGGCCAAAACATTTGATACACAATAGATAGTTTCAGCCACAAAACCTGACTAGACCAAAGCGGTTCGGCGGATAATTTCCATGAACTAAAGATCTACAAATAGCTTCAAAACATCAATGAACCATTACTACATTAATTTGGGGGCATACTCTTAATTACTGTTCAACAAAAAGGACTTCAGCCCAGAATATTGTCTGTCTTAACACTACATGTTATGTTGTGTGCCACTGGAATACTTTATAGCACACAGGGAAACAGATTTATCGCTCACAACAGGGACACTTCCTTAATTCATGTGTATATACCATTTTGGTGCAGTATTATCCGTGCATTTGAGTATTGAAACCCTGATTACTGTTAGAATACAGAAAGTGACGCATATAAACATTCTAAATGTCTTGAGCAACAGGTGAATGTTGAAACTGTTTCTTGGGTCATACCGGCAATATCTTACTCATCAGTCTGCTTCCCTTTCTTGTGTGTGCGTACGTGTTTTCAGTGAGGCTCAAGGCCATGAGAACCCTGTGTTCCTTGGGGGATCGCCGCAGATTAAGACCCGCACGGTTTCTCAGATCATGGCCAGGCAATCATCGGAGACAGGACGCCACCTGTTGTCTGAGCCAGGAACCCCCCTTTCTCCTCCCGCACACGGGGATGTATTCTTTCCAATAGAAGGTGGGACACACACACACACCCACACCCACACCCACACCCACACACACACACACACACACACACACACACACACACACACACACACACACACACACACACACACACACACACACACACACACACACACACACACATCCTGACAACAGCAACTCAAACTACAGGGAACACAATATTCCGGCCATGACAGAGAAATTGATGCAGGCTTATTCAATTCAATTTCAATTCAGTTTATTTTGTATAGCCCAATATCACAAATTACAAATTTGCCTCAGAGGGATTATGTATTGCACAAGGACATAGCTCTGGAAGTAGCGATTTCAAAATGTAAGGCTAGTATGGTAAAATACTTTGATGAAATCAAAGAACAACCATGGCTGTGTATTTCTGCTGAAACATCCTGTGTGCGGTCAGTGAGGGAAACATTCTGACATTCTTGTGCAAAATTGCATCCTCACACTCAAAACAGCTGGGTTGAGTCTGATGTGACTAGAACATTTTCTGTGTGGGGAGTTTAGATTCTCCCCCAAACACCAGTGAAACAACTCCTTATGCTGTTACCCTCTGAATTCTTTTCTTTCCTCCCTCGCAAGTCATTCACAACCCATCGGCACTCCCATTTAACAGTAATGGCTCCTTCAGCC
This sequence comes from Cyclopterus lumpus, assembly GCF_009769545.1. Lineage (NCBI taxonomy): Eukaryota > Metazoa > Chordata > Actinopteri > Perciformes > Cyclopteridae > Cyclopterus > Cyclopterus lumpus. The sequence continues at coordinate 18,223,667 of NC_046980.1, read as the reverse complement.
GTTCTCTGATTCGACTTGAAATAATACTGAAACATTAGTTACGGTGAAGAGGTTCAACCCTGAGTGTTTTTCTACCTGTGCAGACATTCCAAGTATACTGAGGTGGATTTCCCAGTTTCCTGGCACGACGGCCTATGACAATCCAGGGGAACGGTCAGAACTGAACCCTTCTACTGAAACCCCAAACCATCACATATGTTATTCCTATGACCCATGGAAAAGTCTCAGAAACACTTACTGGTGCTCGTTCATTGACAATATACTGCATGTAAGACCTCACTAGCATAAACAGAAAGTAAAACTCAGCCACACTCGGTGAGTCCTATGAGCTATGCTGCAGTTGTGCCCAAATATAATTCTGGTAATGTCACTAGTGGGAAAACCTCTGTTGATAACTGACAAATTGAATATGCATTTTAGATTACAGCCCTGTTCCTCCTCTAGAGAGTGCCACGAATATTGATAAAAACCACCTCCAACCCCGATACTTTGTACACTTGTCACAGTGGATTTTCCTGTCAGAGCTCATTTCCTTCAGTAGTCTATGAAATACGCGGCCCGGTTTCTTGTTGGAGGTTCCGTGTTACATGGATGAAAGGCACACTTCAGCTTCCTTGTTCATCTTTTTCGGACCGCTGACCTTTAGCTGAGAGGAATTTAACCAGCAGCAGTTCCCTGTTATCTTCAACATGTTGCAACTCGGGCTTGAGGCCTCTTTGTTCTGCTTTTTAATGGGTTTACAGCAAAACACATTTTATTCTGAGAAATATATCAGTCTCTCCGTGTGCTTGTTCTAATCTATAGAGTGGGAGGTCTGGAAAAAGAAAGGCTGTCACGTCTTCCGTCTGCTTTCTTTGGGCAGGAAGTTCAATTAACTCTTTGATGTCTGAATTTGAGTGTCTGCACACAGACATGAAATGTGCAGTTGTGCTGGTTAATTCATGGATTACCTGCCATCTTTTCTATGCTCTCAATAAACTTGCACTGTTCTCTATTTCAGACACCATCCTTGAGTCTCCAGACTTCCTGCAGGTTTAATGGGGTTGGAACCTCGTTCTTTGCTTGAACTGCTGACCTGGAAATAGTCCTGCAACTCCTTTCCTCTTCTTTCTGCCTCCAGAGTGACGTTGCCCTTATCAGCTGTCTCACAATAACGTCTGCTGGGATTGTCGTCTGTACATTGTCCGGACTGCAGGAGGGAACGGACTGCCTTTTTTAATTCAAAAATGTTTCACCTGCAACAACAGCTGGAGGCCAAAAGCAAACTTTTGCTTGTGTGCACTTGTGTGTTGTGGCGGGGTTAGGGTTGGTGTGTGATGTTCCATCTGCACACTGACAACGACTCCTGGACCAACAGGTGCCAACTGCTTGAGGTGAATCCAAAGGGCTGAGCGTGGGGGTCCCACCATTTAATGTGGTGGTATGTTAAGAATGATTAAACAGTTTCTGTGGACTCAAGGGCTGTTTTCACACTGAATTTATTTTGTGCAGTTCAAATAAACTAGGGAGCTTAGTTTGGTTAATTTGGGCTGATGTGCACTTTGTAGTTCAAACCAAAGACCTGCATTCTTGCTCTGGTTCGGTTGGTTTGTGGTGTGAATGCAAAGCAGACCATCAAAATCGTCATGTGAAAGAAAGTGTACGGCAATCATTAAAAAACCTAACTGTTAAAGTTACATTTATGATCCAATGATACATTTGCTTATGGTTGTAACCGTCATGGAAACAATCTCCCATATTATGACATTACACCATGGAAGCATTGTTGATAAATATTTTTTATCGTAAACTTGTTTTTTCCCTGTAGTTCTGATAATGAAGGAGTTTCTAGTCCTTGTGACATCATGTGAACACGTCTCACATCAGTTGTATTACGACAGTGGGAACACAAAGTGGGCTGCAACCAAAAGAACCGAACCACCGTAATGAAGTGCTTGTCAGAGAAGTCTCAATATCCTTGTTCACGTTGAGTCATTTGTTTTCATGGCATTACACTGTTCCACCGAATCAAATCCACTTGGCCTCCGCTTCTTTTCTCTTCCCTCTTTGCTACCTCAGTTACTGTCAGCTCTGCTGCTCTAAATACTCTCCTTCCTTCCTGTACTCTCAGTGGCCTTAAATATATATGCACAGGAGTTTGTGGAAGTATTTACAATTCAAAGTTAATTCAGAATAATATGTTTATTATTTACTCTTGAATGTATCCTTACAGATTCTTGTTTAAAACAACAATCCTTTTTGCTCTGGTATCATCTGTCTGGTTTAAATTCATAGGATGTGTATATTACTGTTCATTTCTAAAAATGTTGTGTGTGCAATTTTTGTGCGTGCAATGTTAAAAAGTAAATACTATTCAGCACGTGTGGAGGAATGGCATTGGAATGTTAACCAAATCGTATCAAGGTCGACTGAGACAAAATGAGAAGTGATGGAAATAGTGTTAATAATTATCATCAATAATTATAAATTAGGCTGTGTGTGACTGAGAGGTCACTGGTGTTTTTTTTTTCATATTGAGGTTAAATGTGAAATCATTTCCAAATGATATGTAGCAGGTATATAGACAGGGTATCATGTATGTTTATTGAGATTGAAATACTTTGATAAGCAGTCAACCTCACATGTCTTATGTTTGAGTATTTGTGTTTTCAAATGTGCCTGTATGTATGTATATATATATATATATATATATATATATATATATATATATATATATATATATATGTATGTGTGTGTGTGTGTGTGTGTGTGTACGTGTGTGGTTGTGTGTGCGCATGCCTGTGTGTGTGTTCTCAAATTTCGGGTTACAGTGTCAAGAATAGCTTTACGGTCTGGTTTAAATGTGTGTTTGTATACTTGCATGCCATTCTGCATCGGCATGTAATTGTGTGTTTTGTACTGTAAAAAGCTTCTATTAGACAAATACACAGAGCAAAGCTGCAAAAGCATATTGTTTCTGTTTATTGCATTGCAATTGGTTGTAGCTTGTATATTAAAGTGGAGCTCTTAAACCTTAAAGCTGTGTGTCTAGTCTTTGAAATCATTGTTCCTTACAGCTGGCAGGTCTCCAAAACTATCACCACACTAGGACGTGAGGTACTTGCTGCCGAGGGAGCCATTACAGATGGAACAAGGTTGTTCCACTTGTTTGCCTCTAAGATGGTGGACACCAGAGGGAGACTGGCATTGAGGGGAGAAAATGATAAAACAATTGTAGTATTTTGTTTTAGTAGAGGAGACAGAGAGCTAGATGGGAGGAGGTTATGCCTGGTGCAGGCCGTCTCCTCTCGTCAGTGCTTTTTTCCACAGTCTGACATTAGCTATGAATATCTTGTATTTACAGGAACTGCATTATAATAGGTTTGTTACCACCCATATTTCACTGTGACCTAGACAAGCTCAGTTCAAAATAAATAAAATACAGGCCACATACAGTACAACAACTGACTGCCAGTTGACAAGTCATCCAAGTGTGACACATAGTACATAACCCCTTCTAGCTGTGCACAAAAGCAACAGCACACTTCTTCCTCTTTTTGGAAATATGACTTGTGGCTTTCCTGTTTACCAACGAAGGTGTTTCCTGTACCTTCAGAGCTTAACAGAAGATCAACCAACCATGTCTTTAAATTTGCTGTGCGGGCTATGAGCAGACATGAGGTCTTACAATGTTGAATATCTAACTTGTACTTTATCTTGGCTTGAGGCCGGGAGACAAAGAGGCAGTAAACACACATCTGATAATGATTGTTTGTAGTTTCAAAAGAGGGCTCGGTAAGAAGATGTGATGCTGAATCCCCCAAAAGACCAACTTCAGTTACCCTTTTGTAGAGGCATCTCACTGCATGAAGAAGGGTGTTTAAATATAAATATATATATACATATACACGCACATTCTTTTATATTATTGCAGTATGAAGCATTGACATAATAAAGTATCATGTAGTTTATCTGGTATGTGTTGCACTCGTTTCTGCTGCTGTGCCTTGTTTCTTACCGACAGAGGCGGTGTGCCGTCATCTTCCACAGTGACAGTGAGTTGATACTCCTGCTGGCGCTCTCGGTCGGGAGGGGCGGGCCGTGTCACCATCTCTCCTGTCACGCGGTCCATGCGGAAGGTCAGGTCCTGGTTTCCAGCAGTGATGTAGTAGAACAGCATGGCGTTGGGACCGATGTCTTCGTCGGTCGCTATTACGCGGAGGACAGACGTACCTCCTCCGACATTCTACAATTTACAACACAAAAGAGGGCTTATTATTGACTACCGATGGTAGAATAAAAGGCACAACTCTGACTGAATAGGTAACATCGCAAATTATACCAGTATGCTGTTCAGCTTATGTTCATGAACTATGCATACAAAATGGTCCTTGTGCCTACCTCACTTATGCTGACGTTGTAGCCCCTCTGGCTTTCAATAACAGGTGCGTTGTCATTGACATCCAGGATGTTGATGGTGAGGGAGTGGTCTGTGTATCTGGGAGGTGAGCCATTGTCAATGGCACGCACCTGTAACAACAGACACATGCATTGTATACTAGTTTGCATCTGGACATAAACACACACGGGGCACAAAGAGATCAGGCGTCTTCCTCGGTGCTTCTACATTCAGTCTCGGTGCTTTTGTGAAAATATCTTGTGTTGGGAGGCAAGATGCCATGAGCTTTCCTGTGAAAATACTGAGTATGAATATGTGATCAGAAAAACACACGTTATTTGTATGGACCAAAACTCACACTATTATACATTATATTGTGTCAAAGTAAGTCGGTTAATTTTTTTTTGTTGATGAAACACATGAAGTGTGACACAGGACTATTCATTTTAGGCTGAGGTTTAAAAAGTAGTCAGGGCTGGGTGTATGTGTACATATCTATCTAGATATGTGGTAATAGATGCTGACTGACCTTCAGTAGGTAGCGGTCTACTGACTCTCTGTTCAGAGCAGCATTGACAAAAACATCCCCGTAGGTGTGGTTCACTGTCTTGATCTTGAACACATCCTCCATGTTGCCTGCTACCAGAGTGAAATTGATCTGAGGGAGAGTAATGAGTCAGAAGGAGGCAACGAAAAAGGGGGAGAAAAAGACGGCCAGTGAAAGAAGAAAGAAAAAGTGACATTATAATAACAGCTTGGGTTCAGTCAGAAACTCTAATCAGCTGCCCATAATTTAAAAAATAGTTTCATAATTGTAATTGTCTGTGTAGGTTAACTCTTGAATAATCACAGCACAAGCTACAGAATGAATACGCAGCTCAACTAAAACCTCGGGGAGTAACAGAACCAATAGCACACAAAAAGGCAAGAAATGCCACTGAATATACCATCAAGAAAGAAATGAAGCAATTATAACTGACAAAAGAAGGCTGTGTCGGTGGAGAGAATAATCTATACAAGGAGGTTGTAAGTTAAAGTTTAAACGCTCATCATGCTGTTAACAACAACGTGTTGTAGTCTTCAGCGTGTAAAGTCGGTTGTATAAAATAGTCAAACATGTGGTGCTGGTCTGGCTTCCTGAAGATAGTTCTTGGAATTGTGTGTGTACCAGAGCAACAACTAACCACGGTAAAAGTTTTAATATGTGCAAACATACATGGCCAACAGCTGATTCATTCATCATATGTTATTGAAATATTTTTGAAATATAGCATGATTTTACTGGAGGAACATTTTTTGTGCTGTAAAGTAACGTTGTTTAGTGGTATAACGGTTAATGTGCTATTATTTAATGTCATGATAATAATAATAGCAACAGCAATAACAATACTAATACCACCACTACTACTAATATTTTTTTTATAGAGCCTATTTATGCATAAAATGAAACACAAAGTGCTTAATGTTAAGTTACCTGTAATGTTAAGGCAACATGTTGTAAAAGCTTGTCTTCTTGGCAATAGTCTTTTGTAAAAAGAATCCGTCAAATGATTGTTATAATGTTCTGTTAAAAAGATGACGAGAGATTTGTTTATTCTAACTGTCTCGATCCTTTATTCTCACCAGTCCGTTTAATCCAGCATCTTTGTCCCTTGCCAGCACCATTGCCACTTTTTTCCCCATGGGTGTGTTCTCCAGGACGTCAACTGAAGTATCTGATGTGATGTCAAACTCTGGACTGTTGTCATTTTCATCCAGAATGGTGATTGAAACCTGTCAAGATCAATATACAAGCTCAATAACTTGCAACTCAACGAAATACTTACCTTTGAAATTAATCAAATCCCAAAAATCCGATATACTGCAGATTAATACATTTCATGTTGCCTTTCATACTCTAAATCATCTTAAAAAAAAAACAGGAAGTCTTACCTTCTGCACTTCCAATGAGAGATGCAATGAATAAAAGAGGAATGCCATTAAGTTTTCTACAGCAGACAAGACACAACACATGCAGTAATAAATAGAATGCTGTCCACGACAAGAAGAAAGATAAAATAACACAATTCAGGATGAGGCCTACCACGGTGGAGTCTTTTTTAGGTCCTCCATCATCAGCTACAACAGTCAAGGTGTACATATCCCCCTTCTCTCTGTCCAGCTGGCCTGTCACAGTGATGCGGCCCTGAAGCATAACACACATCAGCATATATCTCTCTGACAGACAGTGAGCAAGGACATAGACTAACAGCTATCATAAAAAAATGTAATGAAATCCCCATTTCTCATCTTTCAAAGGAATAAAATGGCTTCAAAGCAAGCAAGCTCTTTGATCAGCTTACAGTCATGCAAGCTTAAATCACAGGGAAAGAGGTGTTATTGAATCAATCTGCGGCTGATGGATGCATCTTATTAGACAGAAGGCGGGTATAGTCTGTGCTCATATGGTCGTTGACCTCTCCTCCCTTGCCCCTCCACTCACCGTGATGCTGTCTATCTTGAAGAGGGCCAGAGCTGCAGGCGACGTGTCAGGGTCGAAGCGGTAAGTCAACTGATTCAAGTTGTCGGCTGACTGGGCCTGCACCTGGACTACCTCTGTCCCTGTGGCGACGTTCTCGCGAAGCAAAGCCTCGTAACCGGCGGAGAAGAAGGCCACGGCCTCGTCCAGCTCATTGAGCAGCGTGACATAGACCGTGCAGAAACCTTGGTGGAACGGGGGTGCCTGGTCAGTAGCCGAGACATTCATCAAATAGGTGGTCTTGGTCTCGTAGTCCAGGTAGTCCACAGTGGTGACCAGGCCAGTGCTCACGTCCACAACAAACTTGCGGTCCGAGCCGGACACGAGGGCGTAAGCAACAGCTCCACCATCACCTGAGCAGGAAGAAGGGAGCTGGTTGGTACGAAAAAGTCTAAAACAATAACTTTAAAAACAAACCAATACAGTTTCAAATCTTGTAACATTGTTACACTGACGCCATAGTGCAACGTGCAAACCTCCATTCGGTGTTATATAAAACTGTTCTGTTGCCTGTGTTATTGTTATTTCAGTTTCAGGCCAGATCTAATGTTTTGGAAAATGTATGTCACAGCACCAAATGCATCAGAAGGTGTCTCAGAAACACTTAACACCACAGGAAGTGGATAGAGGAAGTCTGCACTGTGGAGCAGAAGTAGCGATTTAAATGGCAGTTACAGTGAATGTTTTTCTTGTGCGTGCACATGTGATGTACACGATACACATGTTGTGGTTTAGAGGACTGATAGTCCTCTTTGCTGTGGCCCACGCTGGTGTCAGGATTGGTGAAGCGGTAAACAACGACCTCGTGCAAGTAGGACGTTTAAAGCCACGGTCAGCAAAATGTCTCTTTCTGTTTTAAGGTACGAGGATACAACCTGATACATGAACTGACACCCAAGTCAGCCCCCTGTGCTCCCCTCTCCTGACGGATCTGAGACTGGACTCACCAGTGTCAGGGTCTGTGGCACGCACCACAATCACGGAGGTGCCAATGCCAGCGGTCTCCCTCAGGCCCAGACGGTTGTATTGTTGCTGGGTAAACACTGGCATCTCGTCATTGGCATCGTCCACATATATGATCACCTGCAGGGGGAGACATTTGCGGCACATCAACTACAATGTACTTTTTGAGAAATACTTGTACTCTTTGAGAAAAGGGCTCGTCGTTTTAACTGTTAGGTAGTGAGTCATAAATAATATAAATCTGAGTCCCACTGAAGAGTCTGGATCCTCTGATGTCCACATTTGAAGACAAAATCTATCAGAATGGGGTCAAAAAAGCCAGCCACATTTATTTTCCATTTCTGTTTATAAATCTTCCTGCTCTGTTATAGACAGGACCAAACTACTGTTAAATAAGTTATGCTGCACATTTCACACAAGGCATGAGGATGTAACTAGCACAGGTTACAGCATCATCCCCCTCAAGCTACCCTCCTCTTCCTCACCCTCACGGAGCTCCTCATGCTGCCCTCATCACTGTTGTAGGCCACCACTTCCAGCACATGGGAGCTGCTGGTTTCTCTGTCCAGTGCCCTGAAGCCTCTGGTCACCAGTCCAGTCTGATTGTCTATGCTGAACAGATTGTTGCTGTTCCCTACACACACACACACACACACACACACACACACACACACACGCGTGCACACACGCGCACACACACACACGGCAAAGTGAGACAAAGCAAGGGATGTCTACAAAAACACCCATTTTAGCAAAACATTTTAATCTAGTCTCTGCCAATTGGATGAGACAATTTAAGTTGCCTCCAATGCGAATTAACTTTGTCATTACTGGTATGTTCTAGACTGCATCTAGACAAGAGAAATTGCCGTGGAAACAAGAGTAATTGTCATACCTGCCCTCAGGCAGAAAAGCTTGAATCACTAACATTTAAAAAAAAGTTTTCATCCAATTTGAACAACTGGATTAACAAAATAAATATAATGATTAAATATAGTGCATCTTGGGAGCCTGTTCTTTCGATGCATTTGTTTGAGAGAAAGGAGACCGCGTGCAAAGGCCTTTTGGGAGGGAAATCACAGTGCTGCAGCACTTACCGGTGAGGATCCTGTACAGAACTCGGCCGTTCTCCCCCTGGTCGGCATCCGTAGCTTGAACCTGCACAGACAAACACAAGCATTCAGCCTGTAGAAAACAACTTCACAGGGACACCAAGCTTAAACAGCGTGTTAAGAAAAAACACCCGGCTGTTTACAAGGTACCACAAAAGGGAATGCTAAAATATGCAAACCATTATGAGAGAACAGAGAAGTTGGGTTTGGTAACCAGGGAGCCCATTGCTCAGCTATCTGAGCTCTGTCGCGTGTTCATTCCTATGAAGTCACAGGGCAGAAAGTACATTTCATGCACATTTTTATTTAATCAATGGTTTCTACAAACAGATGGGTAAAAGAATCCCTATTTTGTTTCTCATTCACCACACATCCACTGGTGCCCAGTGTCTTGCCACAACAACCTCAACATGGCTTGGCAGTAAGGCTATGATGGCCAGAAGCAGCCCAAAAACTGAAACCCAGGACAGACAGCACGGCTCCGCAGTGCACAAGATAAATAGTGGAGCATGCTGGGCTGCTGCTGAATGGGCCATGTCATAAGACTGACTTCTGAATCCAGAAAGGCGCAGAGCCGCTGGCGCTGGATGAGGCTCACTTCATGTCACACCCCGCTCCTCTGTGGCTGTCAAAGCCCTCTGGAGGTGCCCACAAAGTGCATATTCAATCACATACAGAGACACACACTCAGGCGCACACACACACACACACACACACACACACACACACACACACACACACACACACACACACACACACACACACACACACACACACACACACACACACACACACACACACACACACACACACACACACACACACACACACACACACACACACACACACACACACACACACACACACACACACATTCTCTCTCTCCCTGCCCTGTCTGTTCTCCTGTGTGCTCTCTCTCTCTTGCTCTCCCTCTGAAGAGGGGCCCAACTTCAGTCTCATTAGCTTTATAAAGAGATGTGGAGAGAAGAGGAGAAAAAGGAGGAGAGGGGAGGGGGAGACGGGAGAAAAAATAAGGCTGGGGGGTCAAATTGGGGAGTGATGAATAGGGTATTACACAGCGGACTGCACCACTTGAGCCTAAAAGGGGGTGTATAAAGTATAACACTACATTGCAGAGCCAGATGTTGTAAGTGTAAGCATGTGGAGAGTAATCACAGAGAGATTGCTCACTCAGCTTCTGCACGGCTCGGGAAACTCACCATTGTCTTTGGCTCCCGAGGATTAAAACAGCAGGGAGATATTTCTCTCGTAATGCTGTCACCCACATTCCCCCCCCTTGTTGCCCTTTTCCTCCCCAGAGTTTCCCCCTCCGTCTCTGGGAAAGCAGCAGTTTAAGGGGGGAAAACAAGTGTGTGAAGCCAAGAAACAGGTCTGACCTCAGTTACTGGAACTAAGCAAGGTGCTGTTTTAAAGAGTCTCTAAAGTGTGGGTGTGAGTATACATTTTTTATGGGTTTTAGTAAAAAATGACTAAAGTCAGTCTGAAGAAGAAATGTTAATTGCTTTGCACCTTAGTTAGTAAACATAATTAAATATTTTCAAATCTTAAGATCCTAAGATTGCCTACCATCTCATGAATGTCTCTTACAATCTATATTTTATGTCTGTCTTTTGGAATGAAACTCCAAAAATCCAGAGCTGGACATGTGAGCTGCTTGACATGTGCTTGAGTAACTTCACGTTGTCTGTATGTGGAGACTGTTTTACATTTGGTTTAGTATTATTAAGGCTTATCTGGAACGTAGATTTAAATATTAGCAAACAGAGGCTGCACACCTATGATCTGTTACTGCATTCCCTGAGTCATATTTGTATTCCACAAAGTACACAATACAAAGAACATATGGTGTAAAATACCAATCAATAAACATCTAATATGCATTTTGCAATTATGCTATTAATACATGAACTTTACAGACACATGGGAATAGATTGGACAAATTGTGCTGGTAAGGAAGTTAAGACATCACTGTTTTAAAACTAGCTGAGCAGTCAGATCTAAAGGAGCAACAATGTGGAGAGGAGAGTACCTTACAGCTAAGCTGCCAAGCTTAGGAGCAGCATGCCTAATCACCAATATGTGCAGCACAGTCTACAGTCTGTGTTGCTGAGAAAGAAAGTTTGTGTTTCAATAGCTGTGTGTGTGTGTGTGTGTGTGTGTGCACATGTGGCATATGTGCTTGGAGGCGCTGACTAATGAACTGACTCTCTAACGAGCCATCCTGCTCCACTGGCCTTTTCACAGCTTTCCTGGCATTTGGTCTTAAAAATAATTTCACGTCCCAATGTGTTTCCCTTAAACCGATAAGCCATGCTTTGTCTCCGCTGAATTAAGGACGATGACATTTACAAATGTTACTATGGTGAAGATGGGGGCGCACAGAATGGGGATAGGGGTATAATTGGAGACCAGGCTAGAAGAGGTGGGTGCATTGCATTTTACAAGGGGTATTTTAATAAACCCAATTTGTTTCACACTGAAGAAAGACTGTCAAGCATTGACTGTTTTGTAGTCCTTGATTTAATAGCTATATAAATGCCGCAAATACCAAACACATCTCCATGTGCATGTAGGCGTTTCCATGTATATTTGTGCACAAGTGCGCTTAAGTTTGTGTTCATTTATCATAAGCACTTGAGTGTATGATCCCATAAAGCTTGGTTACACACACACACACACACTAATGTTGTTTTCTCCATCCAGAGCCAAAGACAACATGAATGCCACTGAACCAGATTCCAACTTCACCTCGACACTGTACACAGAAAATGTCACTCTGTCCAGCCTGACGGCTACCACCGTCTCTCCCACCAGCCCACTGCCTCCCTCCAATTCTTCAGACGTCCTCGACCCAGAATTCACCATCATGGTGGTGCTGGGCTTATCGCTGCTGCTGGCAGGGTTAGCCGCCTTCCTGGCAGTGTGCCGGCCTTCGGAACAGGACGGTGACTCTGAGGCGAGCTGCAGCCCTGGCGAGAGCTTGACCCGTGGGGGTAGTCGGTCCAGCGAGCCCCAGCTCAAGGTGTGGAAGAGGCTGGGTTCATACCGCCGTTCATTCAACATCTCCTTCAGACGACTGCCCCATCGTAGGCCGTACGAGCGTGAGAGTGCACACGCATCCCAGCCTCCAGCCCTACAGACGCCGCGGCCAGAAACCAGCGCGGAGCCCTCCCTCACTATGCCTTGTCTATTCGACTATGTCACGGAAATCTGACTCGAGGACAGGCTGAGGGCGGACTGACTGCTTCCCAAAGCAAGTGATACACTGTATATCTTCGGCTGGTGCTACGGACATTATTGATAACTGTTTGTAGTTTGTTGTAACATACTTTGAATGTTTGGTGGGTGAAGTTTGCAATAAAACATGTGACTGATCATTTTCCCATTATATATATATATATATATATATATATATATATATATATATATATCTATATATATATATAGATATATATATATATCTATATATATAGATATATGGAGTCAAAACATTATTTCATCCAGCAACGACTCAATTTGATTAAAATTCTCTTTGATGCATCATCAAATTCACTTTCTGCACAAAAATAAATCCCTTTGATTTAATTACATTCACATTTTTTTCCAAGCAGAATAACTGCACAGATATAATGCACAGGAATTGTACAAAAGTTCAGGCACTAGTTCAAACAATGACTTCTATTTTCGGGGGCAAATTCAAGAACTATCATTTCTCTGCTTCACACTGATAATTGTGCTGATGCAGAAAACTGCATCGTGGAGTAATTAATGTGCATTAAGACGATTTGTGTTATAAAACACAATGGGTTACCAATACAGTCAAGACAAATGCATCCTGAGCCAAAAAGACATCTCTCTGTGACTGATTCTTTGTGTTTTGTGATTATTGCTCTCAGAAATAAAGTGACTTTTGAGTTTAGACAGATGAGACTACAGTTACCAGATGTGTTTGGCAGTGATTGGGGTTTTCTACCTGGAGGATGCTGGTTCTTTGGGGCACGCTCTCCAGTACGCTGGTCTCGTAGCTGTTTTGTAGGAAGATGGGCCTGTTGTCGTTGACATCCTGCACCTCAACAAATACAGTAGCTGTGCCCGTCCTCCGGCTGCCCGCTGGACCGTTGTCTATGTGCAGAAGCAGACACATTCACAAACACATCAGTTGCGATCATTCAGGTTAATGCGAAATTTAAGGGGTGACACCCGGACAACTAAAAATACTTGCTTTCATTTCATGGCTGTGCATCTCACAGGCTAAGGCCATAAACATATTATTACGACTCATTACAAACTGGTATTGGATTAATATGTTACTTTAAACAACCGAAACCAAAGATAGCTTGTTATAAAGACGTACAACAGGGACGTTGGCTCACTAAAACGTGGGTAATTTTCAGCTGCTTATGAATTAGAACAATACTGTATGTGTAATTCTGTTCTCGGGCACAGGTTTACATTATCTCTGCCTCTTCTCACCCTCAGCAGATAAGCCACCCTGACTCAATGGTTTCCAAAACAGGACAAAAGTTTTTGTTCTTTCTTTTTAAACGGGAACAAAAGCAGTTGAGCAATAGTCTGAAATCACTGCAGATGTGCAGGCAACACATAAAATACAAACATGGACTGTGTACAAATGAGGTAAAGATTTCCTATCATTATAAAAATGACACACCGATAGCTTCTACGACCAGCGTGTATGCTGCCTGGGTCTCTCTGTCTAGGCCGACCACAGTCCGAACAACTCCGTCTCTGAAGCCCACGCTGAATTTACCGTCCTGATTACCACCTAAAAATACAAAACACAAACACATTTCCAAATATGTTACCAGCCCATTAGTAAAACATTGCATATACATACAGTACAGCTATGCTACTAAAAGAAGCATGCGAGAGGAGCTTGCCTCATACACAAACTCACACAGAGACGGATGGTTGGACAAAAGATACTGCACGTGCACTAGTCCACATAACTGTACAATACTGTAGCCCACAGACACAAAACAACTATTACATACAACTCCCACTGTGACCTCTGACCTGTGATGAAGTAGCTAAGTTCGGCGTTGAGGCCAGCATCGTTGTCAGAGCAGCTGAGGCGCTCTACAATGTGGTCTCTAGGGAAACTCTCCTTCAGGGAAACATTGTACACGCGAGGGTTGAAGGTGGGCGTCTCATCATTTACATCCAGAACTGACCCACGTATACAAACACACAGACAGAGAGACATGAGGACACACAGATAGATGTACATGAGGACAAACAAGGCAGCAAGGTGGTGCAGTGAGTTAAACAGACTATTGGTAAATCAGAGGATTCAAAGTTTCTTTTGTAGCTGGGTTGTGCTGGTCCTGACTCCCCCTGTGAAATTAAGAGATGTGAAACAGATCTCTACCAAACAGTCGATAATATGTTGATACTTCTGACTCATTTGAAATCCTTACTCAGTTTTTCCATTCTTTTTTCACCATGCAGCAACCAGACTATTTTGCCAAGCTTTTTTCACGTCCCACCAGCAGGTGGTAGCATCATTCTCAGCAGATTACTGAGAAGTCAGTGCTTATCTGCATTAATGAGGTTACTCTTCCCGCCATGCAGAATCGAATCATACCACGGCTTTGCAGTTTCATATGAAGGGTAATTTCAGAGAAAGGGAATTCAAATCTAGTTTATCATCATCATCATCATCATCACCACATTAGCAGACTCTTACCTGTGACTGTGAGGGTTGAAGTGGAGGTGCGAGGGAACTTCCCCGCATCGTATGCAATAATTCTCAAATGGTACTGTCCAATCTGCTCACGATCCAGGATTGCCGTGGAGGTGAGGACACCAGTGGAGGTGTTCAGGTAGAAGTCGAGACGAGGCATCCCCATCTGTAACGCCATTGTAATCAATCCATTCTTGTCCTCGTCTGGGTCCTCCACCTGGACCTAGAGCAGAAAGAGAGCAAAAACATGAACACTGGAGATTACTGAAAGGCTAAATCATATTGGATGGTAAAAAGAGAGATGATAGGAACTCTAATACTTTGTTTAAATGCCATAATACATTAATATAGTCTCATATTTACCCTAAAAACTGAGGATCCAATGGGCAGTCCCTCCGGAACTTCAGCCACAAAGGGCAGGTTGAGGAAGGTTGGGTCATTGTCATTGAGATCCAGCAGGTTGACGAAGACCGTGGTGCTCGCTGATGCATGCAGTGGAGGTTTGCCATCTAAAGAGGGCGCCAGAGAACATGTAAAGACACACGCAAACACACACACACACACACAGCTCGGTCAAAGGGGTTTATTAGCCACAGTAAAAAGTTTCATGGTCAACATAAAACTTGAGGAATGCGGTTTGAAGAAAGTGGCTAAACGGTCAGAGTGGAAAGCTCTCTGCTGAGGATGATATAGAGCTATTTAGGCTCGTTTACAGATGGTTTGTGGTGTTTAATGAATCCGGCATATGTACACAGTGAAAGGCAAATACAAGTGCAAACTGGCATCCCACTGCACACATACACACTACTCACTGTCAACAGCTGAGATGATAATGGTCCTCATGAGTTCTGTGTCCCTGGGGTTGGAGCTTTCCCTGTCCAGAGTTACCCCACTAGTGCGGATCTTTCCCGTGCTGCTGCTGATGGTGTAGAAGGGGTTTTCCGGACTGATACTGTACATCACGGTCCCATTTTCCCCGTTGTCAGGGTCAAATGCCAACACCTGCACAGGGGAGAGACAGGGAAAAAAAAACTTTCTGAAACTCTTAACCATGTCCTATGTCTACAAAGAATCATCTAACTAGATGATTCTTAGTAAACATACTGGTTAACGGAGTGTGTTCAAGAGGAGAACTTTAAGATATCTGGAGAGGAAGGATTTAAGAGTAAAGGAATGAGGAAATGATTCAGAGAGGGAAAGATAATTACAGTAATGGTAATAGTAATAAGAACACCCCAGCGCATCTTCACAGACAACCCCTCCCACCTGTTCGAACTCAGCTAAAAGAAAAATGGTCACGTCTCTTTTCTGACACAAAGTGGTGATGGGTGATGAATGCATGAAGCAAGGAGTCCGGCTAAAACACTGGCTGATTCTTAAAGAGCTGATCAATTATTAAGTGCATTGACTAAAAACTCTGGAAACTGGTTAATTGGTCATTAGAGGAACAAAGGTTTTTGCAGGTATTTAATAATTAAGGGGACATGGTAGGCAGGCTTCTCAGAGGCCCATTGATTAGCAACTGCACAGTCAAAGGTAGGTGATATAAGATGCGGGACAGTGTCTACCCGGGACCAGTTCAAATAATCAATTTTGGCCTGAGCAGAGATATATTAGCTTTGTCTATTGAACTGTAGACCTGGTCGGGCTGCAGAGTGGCAGAAAAGAAAATACTGCATTGAAAGGAGTTATTAGAGGAGGCTCACTGTGTAGGCGCTGGATGTAAAAGGCTGCAGCAGTGATGGTGGGGTGCTCGGAGATTTAAGTGGGATGATCCTTGCACTGGGCACAGCGACCAAATTCATCGGCTCACTGGACCCCTCCAGGAGGACTTAGCAGGTGGCCTCTTGTCACCATGGAAACACTGGTTGGGCTGGGGCTACATTTGGGCCAGATACAGGACTGCGACCCCGGGTGGTCCGACTTATTGAAAAATGGCCAGACGGGTGGTAGTGAGCACTGAGTGCTGGATGCACCATCAATGAACCCAACTGAGGTACAGCTACACAAGAGCGGGAATACGTGGAAAAGGTATCAGCATTTTAGCACCACGGCACTTGTATCTTTCACTTCACTTTCCTGATCATTTCTCCAATCCACTCTTGCTCTGCAAGTCGGGTCCTCGCTTCCTTTTCTGTCTCGGAGCTGAATAATTTGCGATGCATATGACTGTATTCTAATTAGCAATTGGACTCCCTTAATTACACTCACTGTCGACTCTTTAATTAATGGACAATCAGGGCTTAATTAACAACAACACATTGCTAAAGACACTAGGACGATGAGACTTTGGGGTAATATCAGTGTTTACTTAGCGATGACCTACGCAGTAATGGTAATTCGTCCATCAATAGAGGAGGACATACAGATGCATCCTTCAACATGGACCGTTTTTCATCTGCAGTATGCCGCCCTGTGAAGACTGTTTTAATACAACATGAATTATCCTTCCTGTGTGTTCATTTGTTGTTCCCATTACTATTACCATTCAGTTGACCATCAGCTCGTCAACCATCTACGTTTACCAGGTCGGTTAGGTGTACTCACAGAGATAACATCAGTGTCCATCGGACTCATCTCCACTACGTTGGTTTGGTATGGCTCGTCTCTCCACACAGGGACATTGTCGTTGATGTCCAGGATGGTGATGTTCACCTAAACAAAGTGGGAGTGAGGGAATTAAGGGAAACGGAAAATTTGCTATTTTAGATGTCAGTTGAGGGAGAGACCTTTCATCGAAGTACATCAAAGTGCAATGTATATGTACAATAGAATATCATTTTATCCCAAAGGAATATTGATTAAACAGTGGAGAGGAAACTGGTTTGTTCTGTGAGCTGTGGTAAGATGATGGCTCTAAAGTAGTTACCGTGGCAATGCCAGTCTTTTGCTGAGGTCCCACCCCTCCATCCACAGCTCGGACTATCAGGATGTACTCTGATTTCAGCTCTCGGTCCAGCAGGGCCGTGGTGGTGATCTCTCCTAAAACACACATGGTATCAGATCAAAATGATTTAAAAAAAGCAAGATACAGGACTCTCATGGCAGGATATTGCAGACACAGATCTAAACCACGTTCAGGCCAAGTATCTCAAGGAAGTCAAGTAATCTCAAGAAATTCAAATTTGAAATGAAAAATGGAATCAGATCTAAAGAAATGTGTCTTAATTACAAGTATACTCACACTTTTACATGGGCCCACCCACCCACACACACACACACACACACACCTGAGCGCGAGTTGAGACGGAACTGAGAGGAGCCCTCCAGGGAGTAGATGAGTGAGGCTTGGCCATATTCCCGAGAGGCGTCCAAATCAGTAGCATTCACAAGCAGCACAGTTGCCCCTGTGGAGGACAGGGAGGATGAAGGGAGTAAGACAGAAAGAAAGTTACAACTCATGGAGTGGGAGAAAAGAAGAAAAGAAGTGAACTTGAGTCATGGGAAACATATGTGAAGACTAGTAAAGAGAGAGAGAGACAAGCTGCATTCAGAGAGCTAATTTATTCACCACCCCCATCCTCAGCTCAACTGATGGCATGGCATTGAGTGGGTTTATGGATTAGTGAATTATCAGCTTGTTTGGCACAGCCTATACTTGGCACAGGCCTGATCAATACCAAGGCAGACAGGGGATGAGAGGCTAGCCAGAGCCGCAGGGCTAGCCCTGAGCTCAGCCTTGCAGCCCACGCCTCAGGCCCCCAGCTCAGGGCCAAGCACTTTAGCCATAGCTCCCGAAACCTCAGACCCGGCGCAAGCCGCTCAGCTATGTGCTCAGCTATGTGCTCAGCTATGTGCCCCTTTAAAGCGGGTCCGAGGCACAGACAGAGCTCAGAGAGAGAAAGGGGCGGTCAGACATCTCATTTCCCTCTGGCGACTGGAAACTAATCTATTGTCTGGGATAAAAGAGTTTTCTGAATGCATGCATAAGAATCAAAAGAGCAGCCAGTGATTTTGCTGGAATAGTCAATATCCTGCTTTCTGACTGAGAATTCAAAAACATTACGCAAAATCACAACAAATAAAATAGTAGAGGAGGCTGCCAGAGAAAGCATTTGAAATAAAACATTAAACAAATAAAACCTACCCCCAAGAAAGCAGGGCTATTTATTGAATATGCTAATGGTAAGGCAATTCAAGTAAGAGGGGGCTGTATGTGCTGCACATGGCGTTTGGAGTGTTTGAGTGCTGTGTTGGTTTTGCACCAGAAAATGTATTTGAGCAGCTAAACTGTAACCCCACGTATGAAGTGACTCACCGGCAATAATGTTCTCTGGGATTTTGACGATGTAGGACTGCTTGCTGAACTCCGGTGGGTTGTCGTTTTCATCCTGGAGGAGGTATAAACATCGACAGCATCTCAAATCAATGTGCCAAACAACGAGAAAATGCAAACGTGCTTCAAAACGCTCAATCACAATCACACATACGCACTGAGAGGAACATATTTGAGAATCGAGACATTGAGGAGCAGAACATGCTTTTAATAGTAAACTCATCTAAGTATCTCTTAGTATTACACTGAAATTCCCTTGGACAAAACAGCGTTGTCTTAGTCGTGCTGGCTTCTGTTTCTGTCATCTAATTAGGTACTATGTTACTTTTGATATATAAAGTAAACGCAATAAGCTCAACCAACCATCCCAGGCAGTGCATTGTAGTTTGCATTATTTGCTTGAGAACTGCGGGACAGGAACAACTGGACATGGACAAGAAGTAGACTAATGCAAAAGCTGAGGCAGATATTAAAAAGACACATTTGCAATAATAGGTGAGAGAGTCTTTCCAAACATTAACAATGGCATTCCAGTAATACCTGTAATTAGACCGAATGAATGACGGACCAGCTTCCGCTGTCATGCAGACTTTCTCAGAGCTTTTACATCTCTTACAACCTCCCACTCATTGAATTAGGCTCTGCTTCACACCAACACATCCAGTTGTGTGGCTATTCACAGAGAGACTCCCTACTGTGTGTGAGCTGCTGGGAAATGTTAACACTTTAACAACAGTCACTGGCACCATTATCTATCATGGGCTGTGAGTTACACTGGTGTACAGCATTGTGTGTGCGTGATGCTGCTTGCTACTGATAAACCCCTGTGGTGTGAGTCACGACACTGTGGAGGACAGAAAGATATAGAAGGAATACAGGATTGTACACATCTCTCCCTGTTGATTTTTTGCTTTCCTACACATTATTTCTCCCTCATGTTGGATGTGTATAGATATGTGTACTGTTGTTGCATAGCATATTCAAGAATATTCCAGATGGATTCATCCATTCTCCTCTGTCATTTCTTCTTTTTATGACTAAAAGTTGCTCGGATAATGGATGTCTATTGAGGGAAATGAGCTGAAGAGCCAGTAGAGATCCTGTTTATGAATTCTGGATGCTCATTATATTTGTACTGCTGCATTTATAGTATCTTAGCAAAGATCAAAATTCATGTTTATTATTCAAAAAAATACAGAGTTATACAGAGTAGTCAGCAATACACGTTGTACAGCACATTTGTATTACTAATTATTGAGGTGAATTCTATCAGGATATTGTTGAACATGCAGAGAGAGAGAACAGACAAATACCATACATTATAGATCCTAATATAACTTTTTTCATATTCTATTATGGGCAACACTTCTTCTAAAGCTTTAACGTCAGAGGTGGCAAAATTATACATTATCGCAATAAAGAGATATTTAAGACAGAAACATGTTCCATAACTTGCTATGAATCTAACGTGTCATGTTTGAATTGAAAAGCTGTGTATACAAACAAAAACAAGGAGACCTCCCAGCCTTTAACTATCTGACAAAGGCAACAGTCAGCTCTGAGTTAGGAAAGCTACAAGAGCACAGAAAACCTGACCTGTAACAGACATGGATCACTTCAATGCCTTCGATAGTGCAGAAAACACAGAAAGGCATTCAAATGAAACCATGGAACAGGAGACTGCCAGTGCATGACATCATGACAAGGTCTTTTATACATAATTTTTTCGCGTCTGTAATATATATAAACATCTGTGATCTACTGCGTGTACGAGTATGTGGCTGTGACTTTCTCCAGTGCCATGAAATGAGACTTTCAGTGATAAGACTGACAAAAGCAACTGAACTGGGAGCTCAGATAGCTGCACAGACTGATAAACCTGCAAATAAATATAAAGCTGCAGTCAGACATGGATCACAAGGTACTCAGAATAATTCAGACGGCGAAATCCAATATGTAAGGAGGAAAAAAAAAAAATCTTTGAAGTTGAATACGATCCTGCACGAGCCGGCTGACACCTGTCACGCTCTGTATCAACATCTAACTATAATGCATGGATCTTTCTGTCCGTCCGTCTCGAGAGCCGCTCCTCCGATCTACCTCACACTTCGTGGGTTGACTGCTTGGGACACCATGGAGTGCTTTTACGCATTTTTTTAGGGGGGTGGGGTGGGTGTGGGGGGCACTTCCGCAGCTCATTGCAGTTCATCTTTGCTGCTGAATGCGTTTTATAACGCTGGATGCTTGATATAACTATATTAATGCTGGATACCTTACAAAAAAACGTTCTTAATGTCCCTGGAGTCAACTAGCAGGACTCGCATCTTTTGGCTCCACTAACTTCAACCTCGACTCATTAAGTCCATGCTCTGCTTTATAATCACAATGGTTATGTCAAAGCAAGCGATTAATACGCCTATTTGGAAATAACCTCCGCTCAGTTAATTTCACCAATGTTTCTGAGAGCAAGGAACCCCGAGCTGGGAGTGTTTTTCAGGGCTGGATTTAGTGATTTGCCTAGGCAAACGCCATTTTTGCATTACTTTACATTAAATGGGAATGTTAGTATTAGCAGTGGTATAAGAAGTACTCAAAATCTTTGTAAAGTAAAAATGTTTAGCTATTATAGTGAAAAATGAATACCGTAGAGTGAGAGTCCTGCATTCAAATGTTAACTTCAAGTGAGGAGTGAAAGAGGCATTAACAGCGTCTGTTCAAGGTGCAGTTTCCAATTCTAATATGGTGCTCGATAGTTTAATGAACCATAACGTATTATATGTGAATTGTTGTCTGCTACATAACACAAGTGAGTAACATACATCCCAATAAATCTATAGCTGTTTACGGCCCTTTTTGTCGGGGGCCCCAGGTTGGTGTTTATGTAAACCAGGAGGCCTATTGTGAATTTGCCCATCAGGGATGTCGTATGTGTACAGATTGTAAAGCCTTCTGGAGGCAAATATGTAATATTGGGCTATACAAAATAAACTGAATTGAATTGAAATTCCAACCCTGGGAAGAGCAGTGTTGTGTGACATTGCTTGTATGAAAGGTTCTCCAGAAAGCCACAAGCATACAGCCCATTCTGAACAGGCATGTTTCTACAAGCACATGCATACAAGACAGCTTAGTCTTCATTCAGGACACATAACAGCTTCATAAGTTAAAATGAAAAGATTTCTGAAAAGTTTCAACGTGTAGAGGAATCTTTCACAGGGAATCTTGCCCCAGCAGACACACCGTGCAGAAGGGCAATGAAAAAAACGTCATAGTTAACAGTAGTCCTGCTTACAGTGTCTACAATAACTCCAGATACAAAATATATAAACAGAAAACCACCGAAGATGCCAGCGTGCATGAAGAAGAATATATTATACACCAAGTTGAATAGATAGAAAGAGATAAAATATAGATTGCATGTGTTCATTAAAGCCTGATGGGCAAATGCAAATTCACAAACGAATGGATTGCGTCCACTGATCTGAGCTTTCTCTCTGTGCTAACGATATTACAGCAAAAACAGTGTAGAGAGTGCAAGTTGTCCTTCTTTTGAGTCTGATTGCAATTAAATCGCAAAGAAAGCTGCAAGCAGAACAACGTTGTAGAGATCGCGGGCTACAGGTCCTGACAGACGAGGTTGCAGAGGAATTTAAAAGTGTCGGAGAGAAAACGTACTTGGGATTAAATGTCCCAGTCTGTCATTGCTGTTGTTTTTTTTTTCAAACGTACACCTTCAGACCGTTGGAGAAGATGGCATGACTTGAAGCAGCAGAGAAAAGAAAAAAATAATATCATTCAATGCTACCATGATCACAGGAAAGTCTGGGCATGACGCCTTTTTATGAATGTGGTTCAGTTACCACCAACTCTCTGAAGACACTCATAATTTGACTATAACTGCGTCGGGCTGTTAGTGATGATCTTTATAAAGAGGACTGTTTTTGCAATGAGGCTCTTTGCACAGAAAAGGGGCAATTTTGTTGCAAATGTATGCATAATACCTGATCTAACTACGTGCAAAAAGCACAGGGGCCCTGAGATGCTTTTTGCAGTCAGGGGTGCATTTTACCCTTTCTGGGTGCTTTGAGGATTACATTATCTTTTGTCTTATTTGTGCAGGTCTAGCGGCCACAAAAGCCATTCAATCCTTTTGTGAATTCGCCCCCGAGACCCTCCCTCAAGCAGCAAATTTGGTGATCGTGTGAGTGTTTATGATGACTGAAGATGGTTCGGTCTACCACTGGCAGATGTCAAAGTATGTAATAAAGTATTTCTAAAAGTTTGATGGTGCACGTCCATCACGATAAAAGGTTCCATTGGCTAAACTTGTTGAAAAATGACGATAAATGAGAAATGGACACACGCTCTGCTGGCTTTTGGATCCGGTCAGACTCGCCTGACCTTAGTGACCTCTGTGAAAGAACAGGAGGGCTGGCAGCTGAGGTCTAACTATGAAACTGTTTTGTGTTCTGAGAGCAGTAAATCAACCCCCTGATCCATGTCAGTGACATTAATTGACAAATAACAGCCGCTACTACATTTACATCAGCTAGGACAACCCTTGAATGGTTCAAACCTACAGGGAAAACATGTCCTCCTATTGGTGATGCTGTGCAATCAGCATGGACATCATCATGGTTCACAGTTAAAGCAAGGGTTGCTAGGTGTACAAAACAGTTTACATAGTAAGACAAAGACAATACGGAAAATACACCTTTTCAGGTGCGTTGCATTATTCCTTAAACTGTGCATTAGGCATTTTAATGCATTTTTTTAAACCTTCCAACTCACACACCAGATGTTTTCATTTGTAATGAGAACAGAAGACAAGTGCCTGTTATTAAGGTAACACAGCGAAGGCGAGGCCTTTCTAACTTACAATGTACTAGTTTGTAGAAAATGCTCTCCAGCCTGAATATGAATGCACACTGCTAAAGTTCATGTTTGGGTGACGTCCACAGGTTGATGGAAAGTGAACTGCGGATGATGTCTACAGAAAAAAAAAGGTCCTGCTCTGTGTCTGCAGTTGCTGTTGGGCGCCACTGTTGGAAGAGGCACTGCTACCTGCTCGTTTAGGTATCAGGTGATAGGTTAGTGTTGTCTGATGTTGAAAAGCAGGGTTATACTTACAATCACCTCCACCTTGACAGGGACAGTATTGTTGAGTGCTGGGTTTCCCCCATCTTTAGCCATCACTGTCAAGTGGATCATCCCATTTGGAATTTGCTCATAGTCCAGAGGCCTGGTCACACTGATCACTGATGACAGAGAGAAGCAGAGGGGAAGAGGCAGATGGCATTTGGTGCGAAAGGTTTTATTTTTATTTTTATTTAAACTATTAAACATACATATGACTAGTGTAAACCTCCACAACATCCTTGCCCACATAAATATTTGAGATGTATTGTTATGCTCCTAAAGGTGAGCGTACCCGCGTAGCCCTCCACCATGAGGATGCTGAAGTAGTTGGGGAAGGCCGAAGCTGAAGTGATGGCGTATGTCAGGAAGTTGTTGGGAGGAGAATCCTCATCTGTCGCCTGGTGGGCAGAGAGGAAAGTTTTGAGTGAGACAGACAGACAGCGTAACAGGACAGATGCTGCAGTGCAGTGCTTATATTAAGTGTATGCTTGCACAGCATGGGTGCGTGTCAGTCTGTGCATATGTGTGCAGCCAGGAAGCTGTCAGTCAGTGACGGCATGTTGTTGGACAGATTGAAGCTGATTCTGGCTATTAGTAGCGCAGGCGTCAATACTGGATGAACACCAACCGAGCCAAGACAAGCTAAGCAGGCAGAGGACATATGAAACTATACTTTGCAGGCTAATCCACAACAATGATGATGACACCCCCTCATTATTCTCCAGTTGGCAGGAACTTAAACAAGAGTCCTCCGGCTGTGAGGAGATTCTACTGGGCCTCCCTGGCATCATTAAAGGCTGGACAGGTTGTCAAAAACACTCACTTGTATCTCTCCATAAACACACATATCTCAGCTCTTTGATTTAATGCCAAAGTGTTGACTAAGCAATACCTTTCTTCCCCCACAACGTCCTAAACTGTGGCTTTTCTCTTCCAAACTGTTGTCCTATTCTCAAGAAACAGTTTCATATTTGGCGATCATTTTCCACTCAATGGTAAGACAAGTTGGGGCATCAAATCAAATAGATGAGTGGCAAAGAAGTAACGAAATAAGAAGTGTCGAGAAAAAAAGGTTCATCTGTTAGAAAGCGTGAGCACTGTAGTAGGAGGCTTTGTTTGGAAAGAGAATGAAGCAAACAGCTCCTCTTTGCTTTGTCTCTCAACACAGCCTCTTCTATATCTATTTCAGTCTCCCAGTATTCCAGAGTATATGTGTATTTGTGTGTGTGTATTTGTTTGTATGTGTATAGCACAGGTTCCAGGGCAAATCGCTGACACACAGAATTGTGCAGCTGGCTTGCCTGTTCCTCTCGGGCGGCATATTAATATCAGCAGCATTTAAGGTTAGCTCAGACTAATCAAACACAGTGAGCCAAGCGTTGAGCCCCGTCACCAGCTCAACTTCCACAATGCAAAGGCAAGCCGCCACTGCGCCTGTTGGTGTGGCAGTGACTGATGGCCAACACACCACGCTGACCTGTTCTTGGATACAGCGCAAACAAACACATAACTGTATGATTATAGTAACACAGAGGAAGCAAGGAAAGAAGAAAGGAGGAGGGCAGCAAAAGCAAAGGCTTGGGTGTTTGATTACTGGTGGTATTTGTGGGATGAAATCCTCTGTTGCAGGTGTAGTTTTGATATGAATGTACTGTAAATGTGAATATGTACCGTTTCTCAATACCAAGTACTGACTTGTGTACTTTGGAGTTTGGACGGGAGGACGGCGGTCTTTCTGCAATTGGAACAGCAGCTCAAACCAAATATGACAATGCTGCTTTTTTCGTTTTCATTTCAAATTAAAATGATTAAAATGTTACCGGTCGCGCTAGCAGGACTTCACGTCTCCGAAATAGTAGGAGCATATTTTTAAGTAGGCTGAATCTTGATAAACCGACCACAGCTTAAACAACAAACTTCTCGCCTAAAATGACATTCGTGACTCAACAATAGAAAAAGTAAACTTTCAGTTGTGTGTTCTCTCCTCCGCCATTGTTCCATGTTGCAAAATGCATTCTGGGATATTTGGATGCCCCAAGTAAGGACAAGTCACCTCCGATGCATCCCCGTAAAAATGGGCGGAGCAAGTCACATCCGGGCATTTGGACCGTGCTTGGCTTGATGCAGACTTGTGCTGCGACTTATGACATTTCATAAGTCAACGAGAACACAAGTACAGACAAGAACGCAGATTGAGAAACGTCAGTTGTATTATTATTGTATTATTGCAGGTATCTCTGTGAGATACCCAACTATATGTGCATGGGCGTCAATTATAAATTAACTGCACCCCAATCTACTGTGACTTCATCCTAATTTTACAATTTATATAATTGAATTCAAGGTAGATTTCAATAATACATGAACTTTTATTGGTGTGGAAATGCAGTTCATCTATTGCAGCCAAACAATTATTGATATGGTATTTTACAGTCGCTATAAAGAGGCCGGTTTTACACAAGTCGCGTAACAAGATTGTACTTTTGGGCTGCGTCTGGTTTGAAACTCGTGAATCTTTTAAACATGTCTCACCCTGACTCGTGCCACCGCCTGGACGGCCTGTTCATTCTCTCTCAGCGAGCCCGAGTACGCATCCTTCTGGAAGAGCGGCGCGTTGTCGTTGACGTCCAACACATTGATGCGGATCCTCCCCGTTGTCTCCTCCTCGCCGCCGTCCCTCGCCAGCACGGTCAGCGTGAAACGCCGCATCAGCTCATAATCCAGACTGTCCCGCAGAATGACCCAGCCAGTCTCGTCATCCAATGAAAACCTGCAAAAAACAAACATGAAACAGGTAACTCCCAAAAGCTTAGAGAAGTTGAAAAGATATATATATATATATATATATATATATATATATATATATATATATATATATATATATATATATATATATATATATATATATATATCAGACTGTTCAGAATCATCCTTGTTAACTGAAAAAAAAAAAAAGTTGCACTTTCATTTATTCTTAGTATGAGAAACGCACCATCAAAAACAGATTTGTATGTTGTAATAATAATAAATTATAGCAGGGAATAATACGATTAAATGCGACGAAGAAAATGTTCCCATTCGAGATGTTTCTCAAGTTTGCAGCAATACGGTTGCATATCACAAAATAATTGGTGCTCAGTGAGGATAACAGAAATAGAATAGAAGGAAGCCACACGAATTGTGTTCTTTAAAATAATGTGTGTGGTCAGAAGAGAGAAGTGCCAGACACCATCAGTTGTGAAGCACAACAACTTTGCAGTACACTCGCTCACAAGTGGCCAAATAAATGAAAGATTAATGTCAGCGTGTGTTTGCGTGTACTGTTTGAGTGTGTGTAGTGTCTTACTGGTCCGGCTCATCACTGAAGTAGTAACGCACATTCCCAAATATGCCTGCATCTCTGTCTGTCGCCTGGAGAGAAAAACAGAAGAAAACACTCACTTTTATAATCTAGTTTACGTCCTTGAAAGGTTTTACGGTACATTCAGCCTCTGTGGTCCATCCGCGTTGGTTCTCATCCCTGATTCTTGTTCTTATTGACTTTGGGTTTTGTTTCACACGTACCTGTCAAATTGTTCATGCACTTTCAGGAATAATTTGAAAATTGAATTTCATGTGGGAAAAATTAATAAATAAATAAATATATATTTTAACACCTAATCAAGTTTTATGTAAATGGTGGAATATGTGTGGCTGCCATCAAATTATAATGTGAAAACTATTGGGAAAGAAAATCCTGACTGTGACATGTTTATTAAAGCACAGTAATTTACACCCCATTTGTCATGACTGAACAAAGACTAGAACACAAATGCACGACTCAAGCAAAGTAACAACAAAAATCTCAGTTTTAATTAACTGGAAACAAACAAACAGAAAATCTACTTGAATAAAGTAACATAAAATCATGACCTGGTGACTGATGAATTCCATGAAAATGGCTGGTTCTCTGGCATAAAAGACAAGATGAACTGGCTCAGGACAAAGGGAGACGCAGGCAATATATACACAGGGTAAGGGCACAGGTGGAAACAATCAGGAGCGAGGCAGACAATCAGACCAGAGGAGAAACACACAGGGGAAGGAACAAGTTGCCTGCAACAAGAGGAGAGTTGACTTTCACAATAAAACAGGAAATCACGAGACAACATGGACACAAGACACGAAACTGATTAATTTAACATGACAGTTTCCTGGACATGACACCATTTCATGTAACTTTTTTTTTTTTTAAATGTAACTGTTAGATCATTCCTCAGCATACATTTGTGCTTGTGTGTGTGGTTAACCAGTATCTGTCAATGAGTTTTGCTCAAGTTTATTAAACATCTCACACCGCTGTCTATGACTGTATGTTGATGACTTTATGATAAAACATGCAAGCTGTGCTTTGCTCGGAGGTGTTGATTGGATTTAATCTGATGAAAGAACTGATACATTTTCCTCCCCCCTCCCCCACCCCTGCCTGAGAAGAGCAGTGACAATTGCCGGCATATGTTTTGCAGATAAAAAAAAAAAAAGATGGTGTGAGAGGAATGCAACATAAAGAGCAACACTTCCAGGAATCTTGTACTTTATGAAACACCAATCTGTCTTTGTAAACAAATGCATGCGCTTGTGCGCCGTGCACTGACGCGTACGCACCGGGTGTGTGTGTGTCGGCGCTGATGGATCGAAGCTGGAGAGGCTGTTGTAATAGAGTTCCACTTCAGTGGCTCTGCAGCCAGTTGAACGGCCAAATTCGAACATATCTGCAGCCTGCTCTGTCAACCACGTTGGTCACTGTGATTCAGTGATGCCTGACCTTATTATGTATGACTGTACGTGTGAGTTTGTATAGGGTGTACAATTTTTTGCATGTGGCTGTGACTTATACACTTAAGTATTTGCGATTGTGTGTGTGTTTAAATGCGTTGAATGATAAGGATCTGATATGGGAGTACACAACAGTAAATGGGTGAAATATGTGTTGTGCATTGTTATTTTTTTTGTCTGAGTGTGGATATATGTGTGCACATTTTAATGGGTTAGGATATATCTCTGCATCTTAAATTGAATGCATTTATGGTTATGTATGTGTGCATCTGTGAGTGCCCATCTATGATGCCTCACAGATGGAACAACTGCTGCAGCTACCAATGTGTTTTTTCACCTTCTAAAAATTACACCATGCTGTTTACCTCAAGCCTGTAATTTCACAGAGAGCTTCCACTGCATCGTCCTTGATGGTGAATCGATGGCTCTTTTTAATGTCCAAATGGCCCTCGCTTTGTTGTCAAGTGCACCGAAGCACATCTTTGCTGAACGAGTGGAAAGTGGGACGCTAAATACATGTGAGGTGTTTGGAACTCCAGTCAGGTTCTTATATTAACCTTTTGAGTTTTCATCCGTCATGTCTCCATGACCTCATCATTTAATGCCACTCAACTGCCTCTCCCCCTTTTTGCATTCCTATCCACGCCTCTCCCATCCTACTTCCACCTCCCCCTTTATCTTTTTCTTTCTGTCTTTATCCCGCTTTCCTCCCTGCATACTAAGCTCCGCCTCCATCTCCATCGTCTCCCCCTCTCCTCTACATATCTCCCTTAGCACAGGCTTTCCTCCCTCGATGCCTCCCTCCCTCCTTTGCTCCCAGGTGAGTGACAGGCCCATAAGTGCTCCAATGATAGCGGTGGGGGTGTTAGCGTGACAGCTATCGAGGCAGTGACAGCAGCCGGGCTCAGCCTGGGAGCTCATACTGCCTCTGCTTCTGCGGCCGAGCCCTTCTCGCCTTGACGGCAGACAGTGAGGAAGAGAGAGACAGATGGAGAGAGAGTAGTAAAGAGAGAGAATGATGATGTGGGGGGGGGGGGGGGGGGGGGGGCCACCCCATCTCACACCATACAATCGCCATGACAGTAGGAGCCGGTCACTTTGCCAACTGCTTGCCAAAGACTTTCAACTTTCGACATAGAAGGCCTGCAACAGATGGATGGTAGAGATGGTTTGTGCAGGGATTTGCCCGAATTTCTTACAACAGAGTATTATTCATTTGCTCCCCATAGCCATGGTGGTTTCAACTTCTTTTGGTTGGGGAGTTGGAGGGGATGGAAAAATGGGGTGCACAGGGAGAGCGTGATTGTACGATTTAATGAGGAGAAAGCTTGGCAATTTGCCTAACCAATGTGCTTAATCACATCTCTGACAATTATGACAAAGTACCGGGATGGTTCACTGGAATACATAGTTTTTATGCCATATAGCTTCATAAAACATCTATTTTTAGGGACCCTCCAATCAAATGAAAAAGGTTAAAAAAAACAAAAGAAATATAGCACATTGACATTAACTTTAGATGGTACAAAAGCCTGTTATTTGATTAGCTGTTCTCTTACTGTCAAGATGCCCAGAGATGATACAATTGCAGTTTATGTTATAGATGAATACTGGTCCCAGACTGTAGTGATAAAAATCTCCCCGTGCTAAGGAGCAGGGCCCTGAGGTTTACTGATCAAAATCCAAACTAAGTTGTTTCAAAGAGTTTCTGCACAAAGAGTCAGATTGCCAATATAAACTCTGCAAACCCTAGGCTCCTCAGGCAGTAACTACAAAAGAGAAATTAGTTCTCAGTTGACCAGTTTGGTTAAATGAGGTGTTTCTTCCCTTCAGAGAGGCAAAGCCTGCAGGCAAATGCTGTGTGTGTGTGTGTGTGTGTGTGTATTTGGGTGTACTTGTGTAGCGGTGCATTCATTTGTGTGTCTGCATGGCCGTTAATGCAAATGTGACAGAATGTGTGTGATGATTGGAGTGTTTTTGTATGCAAAGTGTTTGTGTGTATGTGAAATGGACACACATGGAAAGAGATGCACGGTGCTTTCAGGTTCATTCAGTCTGGGGGTAAATATGCACCTCAACCATTTACAGTATACCTCTTATTATCACACTTAATTGCTTGCAAGAAAAGGCAGAAATGAGAGCTTTCCCTTACAGGCGACAGGAAGACGGATGCTATGTGTGTGCATGTGTGTGTGTGTATGAACTGGGGTTAGGTTGGAGGGGACACAGGAGCTTATTATCTGCCCAGCTATCTCATGGACAGTGAAGGAGGTAAAAGCTGCACCGGCTTTTCAATCGTGAGTGAGCTGGAATTTGAATTGATTGGCTCCTAAAATTGCTTTTTCTGCAGAAGCTTTGAGAGGCAAGGAAAAGGAAACCAATTACTGGCTGTCAAAGCCTGCTGTCAAAATAGAGATGACCCCCAGTCCAAACACAGACAACCTCCTCTGTCTCAGTGTTGCACACCTAAACACAATCACAGAGAACAGATAACCCCCCCCCACACACACACACACACACACACAGGACTGTGTTGCCAAGTCATGCCAAGTTTCACTAATAGGGGGTTCTTTAGAGGCAAATATTCTTTGTATCCATGACAAGATCACAGATCAGTCCTTACAAATACTATCCAGGTGGTGCAAAGAGAACAGCGCCTCTTCATGTTAACACTTATTCTACTCTATGTGTGTGTGGTAAGCAGAAAGCAGCATCTTGATCATGTGACAATCGCCGCTTGCATACTTCTGTGTATTTAAGTACTGCATCGTCACATTAATGTAGGTTTGTCGCCCCCACTGCACTTGCAGGACAGATGGGAATCTGGATCGTGGTCCATGCCTACTAATTATTCATACATTCTGTCACATGCATTGAATGTGTTGTAACTCTGTAATGCTGTTCATTCTGTACACATGACATCTATTGCTTCTGTCCATCCGGGAGAGGGATCCTCCTCTGTTGCTCTCCTGAAGGTTTCTTCCTTTTTTCCCTGTGAAAGGTTATTTTTGGTGAGTTTTTCCTGATCCGATGTGAAGTCCTGGGATGTGTCGGTATGTGTACAGATTGTAAAAGCCCTCTGAGGCAAATTTGTAATTTCTGATTTTGGGCTATACAAAATGAACTGAATAGGAATCAAATGTAAATTCAGAGGGAGATATGCATGTCTCACATGTATCTCAGTTTACAGTGTACTATTTAGGTTTTTGATATCTAGACCTCACTGACTTAATAACAGAAAATGTCTGTACTTGACTGTATTTATCACCATTAATTTTAAAAAGCAACTGGATTCCACAATTGTCATTGACAAGAAAAGTTCAAACTATCGTAAGTGGTCAAACAGCATCTTAACGTCTGTTAAAGCGACAACAGTCACTGCAATAACCTGTTTAAAGTGTAACATCTGACTGCTGGTCTAAATCTTGACGATTTGGTTTCTCAAATGCTAACATTAAGCCTGGTGTTTTTCCTCACAGACTGATGTCATCAGTTCAGTCAGGTCTCGGGACATTATAGCGGAGATAGAAAATTATCTTATGTAATCAATCAATAGGCAATGAGTTACTGACGGTTATTCCTTATGATTGTGTTACGATTTGCACCATTTCTCTTCTTACTGAACAAACAGCTTGTACTTATATTATCCATCCACTTTGTTACAAATAAAAATGTATGTACTTATTGTTGTTATTTAATTTTAAAAGCAACCAGAAAGAAAAAAGTAAAGATTATTGTCAATTTATGGAGCCAAATCCAGGCCAGTAGTTTTGTTCGTTTGAAAAAAAGATTTGAACCTGAAAATTCAAGTTTTGGTCTTGAACTTTGAAAAATTCAACAATGTCTTCGAAATGAAAATAAGTGTATGAAAAGTGTTGTTGGTTTAAATATAATTTAGATTCAGTTATGGTTTCAACTACAGGGGCGTGGTATCATGAGTGACAGCATAACAGAGAAGGCTTGACGACCTGCCTCAACTACGTTGCCTTCAGGAAGCGTAGGTACCGCGAGAATTATGACTCAATACTTTATATACGCCAGATTCACGGGATTGGCAGTAAAGAAAATTGACGCTAGTGACTAAGTTATGTTTAGCAAGCTATTTCAGACCATACTTGGTATGAATCGCAGTATAAGAGCCATAAACTATGCCAGGTTGTGCCATTCACAAAGAACACTATTATGTCAGGATCTGTGGTGTTGTGTCGTGTTTCCTGTTTTATTTTGAAGTCCTTGTCTCTCGTGTCCTCTGTTTCTCTGCACTTCCTGTCCCTGTGATTGTCTGTCCTGTCCCTGATTGTTTCCTCCTGTGTCCAATCACCTGCACCAGCCCTCTGTATTTAAGTCCTGTTCGTGTCATTCCCCTTTGTCGGTTCGTCTTGTCTAGATCATTGAAGATCATGTGTGTGAGCCTGTTTTGTTTGTTTTGAATCCTGTGGAGCAATAAAGTTGCCTTTTCCAGTGTTGACGGCGTTTGGGTCCAGTGTCCTGTAGCTACACACAACACTATAATATCTGACGAAACCACGGCCCCACGCCAGATCCCGGCCAAAAGTCTGAAAGTGAAAAAAAGAACTGAACCTGAGAAAAAGATTTCAAGCTGAAAAATATGAAACTGTAAAAAAATAAGATTGAAAGTTGAAAATATAAAATCTGTTACTGAAAAATGAAAAAAATATATTTTATTTGAAATAAAAACCATAACCGAATCCAAATTATATTTAAAGCAACGAAACTTTTCATACACTTATTTTTATTTCGAATACATTGTTGGATTGTTCAATGTTCAAGACCAAAACTATTGGCCTGGATTTGGCTCCATATCAATTTCATATTTATATAATGTGACCGCATTGGCTTTCCTAATACACCAGTAGTGCAAACACATAGCTGAGATCAAATATGATCTGATTACAACCAAATTCAGGTTTTAAAGTCTATTGCTCAAAACCACCAAATAAAGTCGTACTGACTTTTAATCCGCATTAAATAGTTGCACAGTTTAGTTTTCTTTTGTCTTCAAAATGTGTGACAAGAGGACAAGTCAAATATATTCAAATATGTCAGCTCACAAAACATCTAAAAGTATGACTAAAAATAAGAAGTGAATAATTGACCATGAATATCGAATACAAATTCCTTCTATGTTCCTTTGTACACAGACTGCTGTGGGACTGTGTTTGTTTCTCTGAACAATATTACAGAGCAGCGGCCTGTGAACATCCCACAAACATCACACTGAGGTCCAATTAATGACCACATGCCCTGAACAACTCAATTAAACCTATAAGTGAATTCATATATTCTGTTTCATTTCAAATTTTGCCCACGTGAATGTACAGCTGAAGGTGTTTGAAATGACGCGAAACCCAAACCTCTTCAGCAGAGACGAGATGAAGGAGTGCCTCGGGTCAAACAACAACAAACACAGCACTCCGCAGTCCCCCAAGCTGTGACCCCGTGCACCTGCAGGGGTTTATGGGCACTGTGTGTGTTTTTACTGCAGACACTTTATAGTAATGGCGATGGGGAGCGTACGTTTACGACTGCTTTATTTCTCTAAACCATTACGAGCAGGTGGGGGTGCTCACAGCGACTGCTGCCTGCCGACAGGATTGAGCAGCCGGTTTCTATTATCTCCCGACCACCCAGATAACGGAGACAGAGCGAGCGAGAGATACAACTTTTAACACTCCTTTAACAATGTATACTTCTGTAAAAGAAGAGTCCAATAAAGTGCATGTCTTCACAGCATACTGTGACAGCTTGCAATTTAAATTATACCGTTTGCACGCATACACAGACACTATATACTGATTGCAACCACATGTGAATCACTGGGAGAAAGAAAAAAACAGCTGTTACCTCTGGAATAAGAAGGAAAGAAAGAGAGCAGTGTACAGAAGCTGGAGATAGAGGTTGATCTGCCAGTGAAAAGGCCTAATGCAGCGCTCATGTGGCTGGCAGCTTCACCTTGCAGACAGGCCTTGCTTGTCCCACTCTCTTTCTCTGTTTCTGTCCTCAATGATGAATCAATGAGATTAGCACAAGAACCAGAACAGGGAGGATATAGAGACAATGAAGACTAAGGAGAAACTACAGACACACCAAATGGGAGGGACATAGAAGGCCCGCTGATAAACATGAACTACGGTCAGCATAAAGTTCAGGCACAAAAGCCTTAAACACAACCCATTTTCATTTCAAAGTATCAAAGCAAACCTGCCCCCTTTCACTTCCGCTCTGACTCATTTTTCGATGCATTAACAGATGACTAAACAAATGACCCAATGGAGAACAATCTGTAGCTCCACTACACTCCCCAAACTCAATTTTCATCTAATTTTGCAACCTCACAGCTCCGGAGAGCTGATAGCAAACCAACCTCTGAGATCCCGTTGGTTCATCTCCAGCCCTGCGCACCTATTCACACCCAGTCTCACAATGTCAGATCACACACGATGAGCGCCCTATTATTAACAGTGACGCTGCTGGAGCCGCACGCCTTTCATTACAATAATGAATTATAATTACTGTTGTGACTACCATAAAGGCCTGTCTAAACAGTGGCGAAACATCCTCCACGCTGTAATTTATAACCTTCTGCCGGAAGCATTTATCATCGTGCCTTCGCTCTACAATGTACAGCATCTGCACAGATAGAACACACATTATGGCATTGGAGAAGACAAAGAAGACACTAATCCAAGAAGAATGCTGCATCTGATATATTTCATAGACGTAAAACAAACTATAAGAAGAGGGGAAGGCACACTGTACTTGCATATGCATACGACACCTGCATATATCATCTTCACATATATACATGTGCTCTAAGGTGGAGCCTGCTGGGTAGAAGGAGCAAGAGAGAGCAGACACAGATAGGAAACCGCAGAGTGATTCAATGCAACACCTGACAACCATTAGCAATCTAATGGTAAAACAGAGAAAGGGGAAGAAAATGATAACGGAGGGCATCTAATAAATAAAAAATGAAACAAGGCAAATTCTCTGAAACCCAAGGAGAGAAATCAGTGATTCTACTGGTAGGAGCAGCTGCTATGTCTGAAGTCTCCAGGGTAAGGAAGAGACCGAAAGACAGAGTGAGAGCGAAAAGGACAGAGACAAAAGAGTAAATCACAATAAATATTTATAATGATAAGTAATGCTTCAGACCATAAATATTAAACAGCCCCTGCCTGTGTGTATACTCCTATGTTAAGCGTGAGTGTCCACAGGGATGCAGGAGCGGGCACTGAGTAACGCATCGACTGACATTGTACATAAGCCCTGATCAGAACAAAGCATTTCAATTACATCACGCCGCCTGTTTGGCACAAAAAATAAACAAACATCCACATTTTAATAGCATAAATAATTATATAAACACCATCCAGACCCCACCCTCTTTACATATCAACCACCATAAACACATTATTGATGAACTGCAACACACGTTCATGCTCAGGAAACTGCAATGCTTTTCAAAATCCTTACTTCACTGTGAGAAAAACTCTCTGCAGTCTGAGAGTTACTGTAATATCAGGGCATACAGCTTCTTCTGATGACCCTCTCTGCTTGCCTTATTTACTCATTTGTTTGCACTCACCGAGAGGAGCTACCATCACCGAAGATGTTCGCAAATCGGGTTGGAAACAAAGTTCTTGAATGCAACAATGCACAAACAACAACGGCCACGGTGATGTTGTCTCATCATAGTCATTAGTAATGTGATCAGCACTGAAAATAACTATTCTAACACTTTGCTTCTGTGTTGGCATACACATATTAATAACATATGGGGATATATGGGAGATATGCTGCTCTTCACAACTGTACCCTCTGTACTCTCATTACCACACAAACTAAATGTAAAACCCACAAGGTGTTTGATAGTGAGTTATACGTCTGCTGAGGTTAAAATATGAATTAACTTTAGAGGTGCAGGTACATGCTTCCAGTCTTTATGTGAAAATGAGCTAATCGGCTCCTGGCTCGAGCTTAATGCACAGGCATGAGTGATGAGAGTCATAGCAATCTTCTCAGCAAATAAGCACATTCCCCAAATTGTCTAACAATTTTTTTATTGAATCCATTTGCGTGTGTTGTGTATAATGTGGAGGGCTGGCCAGGCCACCTTGAGAGAGTAAGAATGAAAGAGCTGTCCTCCCTTTTGGTGCTAAAACATAATTTGGCCACCATCTGTTTCACCTCACAGCCATCTGACAGAGAGCACCGAGAGGCTAGTCTCAGCCCCGCAATCTGGTTATATTGTAATGCTTTGAGTTTTTCTCTGCACTTAAACATGCAGACAGTTTGAACTGCTGGAAGACCTTAAGTGAGACAGGTGCACAGAGATTCATGAACATGAAACAGTCCTCGCAAATCAAAGGACACTTAAGCGCAGGTACAGGGAGCTGTAAAATAAAGTTTAGAATATAATAAGCTGGAGTTAAGTGCTCATGTAATACACGTTGTGTAATAACAACCAGTTGTTAGGGACCTCATGTATTAATTTTGTCACAATTTAACACTTTAACTCAAAATGCTTTTCTGCGGTTGGTGGGCAACGGGGTTTGTCCTTATTAACAGTCTGCCTAATTACTGTACCTGCTGCTGACTCACAGGAGTGGGTTGAACAGTGCTCCTGCACAAGGCTATTTTACCTTTCTATACTATATATATACTTTAAAATATATAATATTTCTCAACTCCCACTGAACAATATGAAGCAGAGAACCAGCACTTTAATGCATCTAACTTTTTCTGTGCTTCACTTTGTAACTTATGTTGTAAATTACGTGGATGCAATGTCCAAGATAAATACCTTAGTCGCTTGTTTGATCATATTGCATTCAATGGATTACAACCGGTGTAACATGCTGCCTAAATTACTAATGAACTAAATTATGACAATCCCACATAAGTAAACAAGTCTGTTCAAACACATTACTGAACACGCACACACACATAAATGGTAATCTTATAGGATAACAAATGGAGAAAGGCCTACAATGACCAATGACTTTGGTTTTAGCCATGGGTTGACCTTGATATTGTTGTGTATAGCCCATATGTGTTTGTGTGTCTAGTTCTCAGCCTCAGAGAAAAAGCTAGCTGAGTATGGGAAACATCTGTTTAATCTGCGTGTGTGTTTTGTCTCCAGTGGAATCTCAGAGGGCTTGAGTGTGTGTGTGTGTGCATGTGTGTGTGTGTGTGTGTGTGTGAGTGAGAACAGGTCAGAATATCAAAACCCTCATCTAACAGTGTATGTATACGAGTGCTGCCATCCGTGCCATTGTGGCCTCACCGAAACCGTCACATGTCATTCCATTTACAGCCCATTCACTCCCTCCACAGCCAGCACTCAGGATTCCATGGCGGTCTGCATGCTGCAGCACGAGGCCAACATCAGCCAGACTTATCAGGTATTAGACTGCCATGCAATCTCCATTTCATGAGCAACCAGTCTATAAACACTATTGATTTTCACACTGCACTTTTTGCACTTGTATCTGGTAGGTTGCGGGCATTCTGTCACAGGAATGACTGGTAATGAATAATAATTCAGAATTAAAGCTGCGAGCAGCAATGAACGGGTCCTTGCAGATTTGAGCAAGTCCAGTTGAGCCAGTAGGTGGCGCTTCAAATATGAGTGAAATTAAGCTTGTCGATATCCTCAGGCCGTGACTTGTAACAAGCACAACAATTTTGGGGCAGATTAGAGCAAGTCCAGTTGAGCCACTAGGTGGCACTTTGAGAATGTGAACAGATACATGCATCATGTGTCTCTACGTGAAGCGTAGACCATGTTGTGTAATTTTCATGTGAATCTGTTGCATTTTTAGGCTTATTTGTTTTGGCCAGTAGGGGCGCTTTGAGAATGTGAACAGATACATACATCACGTGTCTCTACGTGAAGTCTAGACCATGTCATGTAAATTAAAGCTACAAAAAAAAAAAGTGATGAAAAAATTTGCCCTGGCCTGGATTTGAACACACAACTCCAAGACCCAAGTCATGTGTCTATCCCACTGAGCCATCAGTTTGCTAAAATGTTTTTAAGCGACCTTAGGGGTCTGAGAGGCTTTTTTGTAGAACAGGTGGATATGGACATCTGTGACAAATTTCAAGTCAATCGGACATTCTGGGTG
Source organism: Cyclopterus lumpus (assembly GCF_009769545.1). Lineage (NCBI taxonomy): Eukaryota > Metazoa > Chordata > Actinopteri > Perciformes > Cyclopteridae > Cyclopterus > Cyclopterus lumpus. The sequence goes on along the minus strand of NC_046980.1, from coordinate 18,184,587 downwards.
AGGGGCGTCGCCGGTCAAAATTGGAGGGGGCGCTAGAGAGCAACTATGAATTGCAAAAATTTGACTCCTTGATCAGATGGCTATTTTCACCAAGCCTGACAAGCGTGCCAAATATGGTTAGTTTTAAAAATGTCTACGCGCCCCAGAAATGCTCCCAATATAGATGAAGCAATTTCAATAGGGTCCTCTCGGACTGACTTCGTCAGTCGCTAGGACCCTAATTAAAGGGAGGTGATTGGAGATTTTGTTCGCGATTTGGTTAAAGCTGCTGCTGTACAGGACAGTAACTGCGGCCACTCTGAGGAGATGGGTGGTCGCACTTTAACTGTGAGAAACTAAACAAAGGGTACAATAACAGACCTTGAGGGAGTAAATAATACAACAGAAGGTTTAAAAACAATTCTTAAGCCATGTTCTAATTGGATTATGTCTCTTCTGACATTAGTGACCTCTTTAATATGAATCCAATATGAACAGTAAGACATTCTAAGATCACCTGATAATAGTAATCCAGTTTAAACTGATATTTATGTATATGCTTTACTGTAGTTTACTATAAGTAACTAAAGGTAATAAGTTAACCCCGCTAAACTTACTCTCTCGACTTAGCGAAATAGCAACAATCACACTACTGGACATGACCGTATAAGTAATTTGGCTTGAATTGAGGACTTTTTGCTCTGGATAATTCAACCAAAATTGAAACTCATACTGTGTTGGCAGTTTACTTCTGCTTTTGCATAATTATGTTGAAGGAGGGTTTAAGTCAAGGCACAGATTGTCTTTGTTGCCAACATGGTCACACAGAGTCTCTGCATTAACAGTGGTGAGTGAATTACTTAACTGTGATTGTTTGTGCTTTTATCAGAGGCAGCCTAGCTTGAGTCACCATTAATCACAACTCGTATGTCCCAGGAGAGTACTGGGTGACATGGCACCATTTCTTTCTCAATAAAACAAGCCCCATAAAAGTTACCAGTAAGTCAGGTTTATTGTAATCTATTTGGATTCCAGTTAAATATTTCTTCTGTAATAAATCACAAGAATCCATTGAGTAATTAATCACATTCTTACCAGGATACGAAGCAGTGAGGTACCAGGGGGGGTGTTTTCAGGAAGGCTGATGTTGTACAGCGGTCTGCTGAAGATGGGTCGGTTGTCATTCTCATTGATTAGCTCAATAAAGACACGAGCGAAACCCACATGGTCGGACATGGACTCATTGGCATAAAGCTGGGGAGTGACAACAAAGAGTATATACGTAACTTACAATTTTAATATTACCTTGAAACAATTATCCCTCTCTCTCTCTCTCTAATCATAATTTGCTATTGTGCCAAAAAAATAACTGTCGTACAGAACCGACTTGTTTTCAATTATACACATAGCGGAGCCCTGCTCCAACTGGGTGTCCAAACAAATAAAAGCAAGTTGTAAAACAATACAATAAGGCTACATTCATTCTTGTTGCCTAGAAATCTGTCTAGAGTTCATTCAAGGGAGCTGCTCTGTCTCGTACTCAAACTACTCACTGCTTGGTCATCAAAAGATGCCTTCTCTTATTCCACTTTGTATTTTTTATATGTTTTACTAAATGTATCCCTTTGACATTTACAATGATTGAACATTTCTTCAGCAAGTTGAGCTTCAATACTTCTTCAGAAATATTAGCTTAAAAGATGTGCCTTATCCTCTCCCCCGTGTGCTTATCATGCAGTTCAAAGCTGAAAACTCACCGAGAAGCTGTAGCTGCGAATGTTTTCGAAGTCCAGTGGCAAGGCCACCCGCACTCTGATGTCGGCGCGCCCCTGTACTGCCGTGGGGGAGATGGTGAAGTACTCAGAATTGTTTCCTCTCAAAAACACCTGGAACATGCTGTTAACCCCCTGTCATAAAAGAATAAGAGAAAAGGAGAGTAAAGAGTGACTGCGAGAACGAAATACACAGCCTCAAAGTTTCAGTGCACAGTCCAAAATGTCTTCAATTTTATTATTTTATCTGTGTGAAATTGTCAAAATTTGCATATGATTTATGGCACAATGACCTTGACCTTTGGTCTTTGACCACCAACATTTGACCAGTTTATCCTTAAAGCCAAGTGGATGTTTGTGCCAAATTTGGAAAACTCCCCCCAGGCACTCGTGTGACATTGTGTTGATGTTGTGTGTGTGAGACAACCCAAACACATAACGGCACAGAGGCATTAAAAAGGTTTTTAAGAGAGCGAAGGCAGGTGATGATGAATATGTTCTGTCTAACTAACTAGTGAAGAATGTAGACATGGTATTGGACAAAGGATACAATTCATAGCGAAAAATGGACAGATAATGTACACATCTAGAGAATGGAACTGGAGATTCAACAACATATGTATGCCCCAGAACACATAAAGGTATGTGAGCAGGTATGCCCCAGACCACATAAAGGTATGTGAGCAGGTGTGCCACATACGACATACAGGTATGTAAGCAGGTATGCCCCAGACTACATACAGGTATGTGAGCAGGTGAGCCACAGACCACATAAAGGTATGTGAGCAGGTGTGCCCCAGACCACATACAGGTATGTAAGCAGGTATGCCCCAGACTACATGCAGGTATGTAAGCAGGTATGCCCCAGACTACATACAGGTATGTAAGCAGGTGTGCCACAGACCACATAAAGGTATGTGAGCAGGTGTGCCACAGACGACATAAAGGTATGTGAGCAGGTGTGCTCCATACCACATAAAGGTATGTGAGCAGGTGTGCCACCGACCACATAAAGGTATGTAAGCACTATGCCACAGACGACATACAGGTATGTAAGCAGGTATGACCCAGACTACATACAGGTATGTGAGCATGTGAGCCACAGACCACATAAAGGTATGTGAGCAGGTGTGCCATAGACCACATAAAGGTATGTGAGCAGGTGTGCCACAGACCACATAAAGGTATGTGAGCAGGTATGCCCCAGACCACATAAAGGTATGTGAGCAGGTGTGCCACAGACCACATAAAGGTATGAAAGCAGGTATGCCCCAGACTACATATAGGTATGTAAGCAGGTGTGCCACAGACTACATACAGGTATGAAAGCAGGTATGCCCCAGACCACATAAAGGTATGTAAGCAGGTATGCCCCAGACTACATACAGGTATGTAAGCAGGTGTGCCACAGACTACATACAGGTATGTAAGCAGGTATGCCACAGACCACATACAGGTATGTAAGCAGGTGAGCCACATACCACATGAAAGTATGTGAGCAGGTGTGCTCCAAACCACATAAAGGTATGTGAGCAGGTGTGCCACAGACCACATACAGGTATGTGAGTAGGTGTGCCACAGACCACATACAGGTATGTGAGCAGGTGAGCCACAGACCACATAAAGGTATGTGAGCAGGTGAGCCACAGACCACATACAGATATGTAAGCAGGTATGCCCCAGACTACATACAGGTATGTGAGCAGGTGAGCCACAGACCACATAAAGGTATTTGAGCAGGTGTGCCCCAGACCACATACAGGTATGTAAGCAGGTATGCCCCAGACTACATACAGGTATGTAAGCAGGTGTGCCACAGACCACATAAAGGTATGAAAGCAGGTATGCCCCAGACTACATATAGGTATGTAAGCAGGTGTGCCACAGACTACATACAGGTATGAAAGCAGGTATGCCCCAGACCACATAAAGGTATGTAAGCAGGTATGCCCTAGACCACTTAAAGGTATGAAAGCAGGTATGCCCCAGACTACATACAGGTATGTAAGCAGGTGTGCCACAGACTACATACAGGTATGTAAGCAGGTATGCCACAGACCACATACAGGTATGTAAGCAGGTGAGCCACATACCACATAAAGGTATGTGAGCAGGTGTGCTCTAGACCACATAAAGGTATGAAAGCAGGTATGCCCCAGACTACATACAGGTATGTAAGCAGGTATGCCCCAGACTACTTACAGGTATGTAAGCAGGTGTGCCACAGACCACATAAAGGTATGTGAGTAGGTGTGCCACAGACCACATACAGGTATGTAAGCAGGTGAGCCACATACCACATGAAAGTATGTGAGCAGGTGTGCTCCAAACCACATAAAGGTATGTGAGCAGGTGTGCCACAGACCACATACAGGTATGTGAGTAGGTGTGCCACAGACCACATACAGGTATGTGAGCAGGTGAGCCACAGACCACATAAAGGTATGTGAGCAGGTGAGCCACAGACCACATACAGATATGTAAGCAGGTATGCCCCAGACTACATACAGGTATGTGAGCAGGTGAGCCACAGACCACATAAAGGTATGTGAGCAGGTGTGCCCCAGACCGCATACAGGTATGTAAGCAGGTATGCCCCAGACTACATACAGGTATGTAAGCAGGTGTGCCACAGACCACATAAAGGTATGTGAGCAGGTGTGCCACCGACCACATAAAGGTATGTAAGCACTATGCCATAGACGACATACAGGTATGTAAGCAGGTATGACCCAGACTAAATACAGGTATGTGAGCAGGTGAGCCACAGACCACATAAGGTATGTGAGTAGGTGTGCCCCAGACCACATAAAGGTATGCGAGCAGGTGTGCTACAGACCACATAAAGGTATGTAAGCAGGTATGCCCCAGACTACATACAGGTATGTAGGCAGGTGTGCCAGAGACCACATAAAGGTATGTGAGCAGGTGTGCCATAGACCACATAAAGGTATGTGAGTAGGTGTGCCACAGACCACATACAGGTATGTAAGCAGGTGAGCCACATACCACATAAAGGTATGTGAGCAGGTGTGCCCCAGACTACATACAGGTATGTAAGCAGGTATGCCCCAGACTACATACAGGTATGTAAGCAGGTGTTCCACAGACCACATAAAAGTATGTGAGCAGGTGTGCCACAGACCACATAAAGGTATGTAAGCAGGTATGCCCCAGACCACATACAGGTATGTAAGCAGGTATGCCCCAGACTACATACAGGTATGTAAGCAGGTGTGCCACAGACCACATAAAGGTATGTGAGCAGGTGTTCCACAGACGACATACAGGTATGTAAGCAGGTATGCCCCAGACTACATACAGGTATGTGAGCAGGTGAGCCACAGACCACATAAAGGTATGTGAGCAGATGTGCCCCAGACCACATACAGGTATGTAAGCAGGTATGCCCCAGACTACATACAGGTATGTAAGCAGGTGTGCCAGAGACCACATAAAGGTATGTGAGCAGGTGTGCCATAGACCACATAAAGGTATGTGAGTAGGTGTGCCACAGACCACATACAGGTATGTAAGCAGGTGAGCCACATACCACATAAAGGTATGTGAGCAGGTGTGCCAGAGACCACATAAAGGTATGTGAGCAGGTGTGCCATAGACCACATAAAGGTATGTGAGTAGGTGTGCCACAGACCACATACAGGTATGTAAGCAGGTGAGCCACATACCACATAAAGGTATGTGAGCAGGTGTGCCCCAGACTACATACAGGTATGTAAGCAGGTATGCCCCAGACTACATACAGGTATGTAAGCAGGTGTGCCACAAACCACATAAAGGTATGTGAGCAGGTGTGCCACATACCACATAAAGGTATGTAAGCAGGTATGCCCCAGACCACATACAGGTATGTAAGCAGGTATGCCCCAGACTACATACAGGTATGTAAGCAGGTGTGCCACAGACCACATAAAGGTATGTAAGCAGGTGTGCCACAGACCACATAAAGGTATGTGAGCAGGTGTTCCACAGACGACATACAGGTATGTAAGCAGGTATGCCCCAGACTACATACAGGTATGTGAGCAGGTGAGCCACAGACCACATAAAGGTATGTGAGCAGATGTGCCCCAGACCACATACAGGTATGTAAGCAGGTATGCCCCAGACTACATACAGGTATGTAAGCAGGTGTGCCATAGACCACATAAAGGTATGTGAGCAGGTGTGCCCCAGACTACATACAGGTATGTAAGCAGGTATGCCCCAGACTACATACAGGTATGTAAGCAGGTGTGCCAGAGACCACATAAAGGTATGTGAGCAGGTGTGCCATAGACCACATAAAGGTATGTGAGTAGGTGTGCCACAGACCACATACAGGTATGTAAGCAGGTGAGCCACATACCACATAAAGGTATGTGAGCAGGTGTGCCAGAGACCACATAAAGGTATGTGAGCAGGTGTGCCATAGACCACATAAAGGTATGTGAGTAGGTGTGCCACAGACCACATACAGGTATGTAAGCAGGTGAGCCACATACCACATAAAGGTATGTGAGCAGGTGTGCCCCAGACTACATACAGGTATGTAAGCAGGTATGCCCCAGACTACATACAGGTATGTAAGCAGGTGTGCCACAAACCACATAAAGGTATGTGAGCAGGTGTGCCACATACCACATAAAGGTATGTAAGCAGGTATGCCCCAGACCACATACAGGTATGTAAGCAGGTATGCCCCAGACTACATACAGGTATGTAAGCAGGTGTGCCACAGACCACATAAAGGTATGTAAGCAGGTGTGCCACAGACCACATAAAGGTATGTGAGCAGGTGTTCCACAGACGACATACAGGTATGTAAGCAGGTATGCCCCAGACTACATACAGGTATGTAAGCAGGTGTGCCAGAGACCACATAAAGGTATGTGAGCAGGTGTGCCATAGACCACATAAAGGTATGTGAGTAGGTGTGCCACAGACCACATACAGGTATGTAAGCAGGTGAGCCACATACCACATAAAGGTATGTGAGCAGGTGTGCCCCAGACTACATACAGGTATGTAAGCAGGTATGCCCCAGACTACATACAGGTATGTAAGCAGGTGTGCCACAAACCACATAAAGGTATGTGAGCAGGTGTGCCACATACCACATAAAGGTATGTAAGCAGGTATGCCCCAGACTACATACAGGTATGTAAGCAGGTGTGCCACAGACCACATAAAGGTATGTGAGCAGGTGTGCTACAGACCACATAAAGGTATGTGAGCAGATGAGCCACAGACCACATCTGCCACACATGTTTTTAGCAGCTCACAAGTATTTGTTGTACTAGAGGTATGTGCTTCTCAACTGTGACAAAAGAGCTTTGTGTGATCGAGGGACAAATTAGGGTGCTTTTTGTAAGGTTGAAACAATTATATAGAGCTTGTTCCTGTTGCTGCGTGAAATTTGCTGGTAATTGAGCTGTTAATGGCAGTGGGGACGCTGACCCCTCAAATTGTTTCAGGGTCCTGTTCACATTTGACCGGGAAAGCTGTGTTTTGCCGGAAAAGGAGGCAGCCAGTAACACAAAAAACATTAAGATACAGATTAGACTGCACAACAGATGGAAGAATCAGTCCATAACTACACGTTCATCTTGTCTCCTAATTTAAATTTGCCTTCATCTCCACTACATAAAGCCCACACTGTACTGTTTCACATTATGTTAACGGCCATTCGAATGCAACATGCAGTAGATCCCCATTCACTGCCCACAGAGCTGTGCACAGTATGTCCGACTGGGATGATTACCCAGCCGGTGAAGAAGGTAGAAACCGTGTGCTTTGATCATCACAGTGTGTGTTTTATGAGAGAGGAGATCATGTGATACCCGTTGTCCACCATGAACATCTACATCAATACAGATACACACGTCTGTTTGGTGTTAGGCTCGCTGTACCGCATGCTGAAAAGACAATGTTAGATTTAGAATTTAGAGTCTGATTTAGAAATGTTCTGCATTCAGGTTACTTGATTAGTGGTGATATCAAATTTTGATTAACCTCTAAGAGAGACCTACAAACTTCATGTGTCCAATACTTCTCTTTTATGGAGATAAATCCCTGAAGGGCAAAGGCCTTGTGTGTAAATATAAACAATGTCAGGGTCAAAATGACATCCTGCCCTGAGAAGCCTGTGGCTGTCATGAACACATCTCTAGATCCCCGCTGTCTTGATATATAAAGCTGCAGGGCGACCAATCATGTAACCATTGTGGCAGACTGAGGAAGACGAGTGGAGGTGGTCGATTGGCATTATGCTGGCTGTTGAAATAGCCCCCTTGTTTTTGTTTTCATCTCTGGGAGAACCATTGTGGCTGATGACTCCTATTTAAAAGACCATCCAATATGCAGGGATGTCACCTCAAACTGCCCATAAACGTAATTGCCCGTCCATTTGCTCCTGCCTTTAGAAGCCCCGAATAAAAGCACCCTGTCAGGCGTAACTGCCACAAAGTTTAGTGACAAGTTCCAGCAGCAAAAGTTTTATGGATGCTAACCGAGCAGAAGAGGATATGAAGGGAGCGACAGACGGAGAGAGCGGTAACTACCACTTGTGTCATAGTCTAAGAAGTGAAATGTCTGCCTCTAATGCCTCACACTTGGAAAAAGTGAGATTAAAGCACAGGTGTAGCGGGGTGTGAACGAGTGTGTGTATCGGCACTGACATGCAGGTTTAAAGGATCAAAACAGCAATACAAAACCGCAAGACAAAAAAAAACGTCTCAAAGATTTTACTCCTTGGAATGGATGTATGTGTGACAATGCAAGTCTCGTAGAGCACGGGCTATTTATGCGTCTCCAGCACACGACTTGAGAGCACAACGGCATTTCACTTTTTTTGTGCGAACCCCTGCTTCCTTGATCTCTTCCTGATGCATTTTGTTTTGTTATATGATGATGAATAAGCAGTCAGCGGTGGCTGCTAATGGACTAGTTCTGAGGAAGTGCTTTTTAATGCAGCATCTCTGGTGACTCTGGTTAAAATCATCCCGGGATTACCATAGACATTCCCCAATTTGCGGATAGCGATCACGCGCTGGAGATGCTGTAATGTAAAGTGGCTTGATACCTCCCCAGAGTGTGCTGCTTTCCATGGTGTTAAAACGTTGGGTGGTAACCTCCAGAGGAAACTCCTATCGCACGCCAGGTGTCTGGGTCGTCACCCCGCCAGAGTGCAGCTCCGCACTCACGCACCCCCCACTTACCCCCTCTGCCTTGCAAAACTCCTGCTATCTCTCCTTAATGTGCTTCCTTTCTCTGCTGTTCTCCCTGTTGCTTTCTGTTCCACCAATTATTCAGACTTCTGGTTTTGCTCCATTGCAAGCTACTTTCTGTTCAACTATTTTCCTTAGAGTTCCTCCCTTCCTCTCCTCCCCTCATGTCTGTCTCTCTTTTCTCTCCACCTCTTTCTCTATCCACTTGACTTGCAGTTATCTGTCAAATTCCACCCTGGCGGCTGCTGTGCCTGAATCAATCAGAGTTGACTAGCTTTCGGCTTATCTGCACCCTAGGTGATTGATTTTCCTCGTTAGGTATAATTTGATGCTCTATCCCATCTCTTCCAGAGCAAATTAAATTGTAGTCGAGTCCAATGCACTGGTGTGAGTGAGCGTGTGCACATGTGAGAGCAAGAGAGACAGAGTGGCAGCGCCAGCCTAAAGTGAGAAAAGTAGTGTATGTGTGTGAGAGACTGTGTGTCACCACAGTACGTTGATAGATACAACTAATGGAACATAGCAGACACACTAAAGTGTGCTGTTGTACATGGCTGCTGACAGTCCACACGCTCATGCGTGTGCGCACATACACACATGCACACACACACGCACACACACACGCACACACACACACACACACACAAACACACGCACACACACACACACACACACACACACACACACACACACACACACACACACACACACACACACACACACACTCTCTCTCTCAGATGACAAAAGACTCAGATGGGAATCAATCAGCTGGAGAGAAGATGTATCACTTCGTTGGTTTTGTTAGAACTATTCGGAACTATTCACATATGATCTTTGACAGACTACAGCTGCAGAGAGGACTTTAAGCAGACAAGTTTCATTTTGGCCTGTCGTCAAGTTACTCATGGCATTAACGTTAATTCCATTAACTGCTGCCGGCAACATTCATCATTTTAGGAAAGTGACGAATAGAGATAACAGATTAATTTGTGTTGGAGCGCAGCAAATCGGTGTTTTGCCAACCTCTGCGTCTTCATTCAGTTACGTGCACCGCTGCGGTAGAATTTATTTTCACATTCACAGACTTAATTTTCACTTGCATACAAAGAAATGTAGAGGTTGATGTTCATAAAGGAGAACAAAGCAGGCCGAGGTGGACAGAACCGCAGAGTATACTACAGAGAAGATCAGATTTTGATCAGGGCTATTTTATCCGATACTGATTTGTCCGTATTGGACCAGATAAGGATTCTTAGGAGCGGCTTGGGACATTTCTACAAACAATTGAGAGATACCGAGGCAGCATGCTGTCAGTGCAACCTTATCTGCATCAGAGTATCAGCCCGTTGACAAGAATGCTGTGACTGTGCCAGCCATCAGGACATGATCCACCCACCTCGTCCTTGTCTTCAGCCTGAATGAAGAGGGGAAGGGCAAAGCCCACCTGGGCCAGTTCAGTGATGAGGACCCGATACTCAGAGCTGTTGAAAGTCGGGGCGTTGTCATTCTTATCAATTAGCAGGATGGTAAAGGTGGTCTTCACTGTTGCATCGGATGGACTGCGATCCTCTTTCAACTCTGTGGCCTTGTAGAGAGTAACAGAGGGAGGAGAGGAGGAGGAGAGAGAGAGAGATTTGATTGCACTGAAAATGTCATTTTGGATGGAGGTGGTCAGCACGCAATTTCAGCTAGGTATTTACAGCTGTTCATTTATTGGATCAAAAGGTGGACAGACGGACTCAAAGCAATCATAGAAATAGGCTCAAAGTGAGGGCAAGAGAGGGCCAGCGCATGTACATCCACACATCCACACACACTCACAATGAGATTTAAGAGAAAGAAGTCCCGTTAAGAAGACACAATTACGCACTCTCTCGGTTTCTGGCTGCCTGAGTATTGAAGATGTGCAGCCTCTGAAATGGAAAAGAAATAGGAGAGACAGATAGGACTGGGCAGCTGTGGTCTTTTATTGATGGAAGAGTGTCACAAGCAATAGGAGAAGCGGCAGGAACAACTTGCTGGTCTCTGGGTAATCAAGGTAGTTTAGCCTCTCTTGTCCCAAAGCCAGTGAATCATTTGACCTCCACCTCCACACGCTCAGCACTATCTAAGCTGCCTGAAGTTGAGAAATTAGTTGTATTACTATGGCACACCGTAATCAATAGTAGCACCGCCTAAGAAAGCACACTCAGAGAGAGGGAGAGAAAATGTAGAGGGAAAAAAATCCATATCTTATAAATACATTTTTGGGCATCGTTTTTTTCATTTTCTTTTTCATTTTCAGCACTTTTGCTTATTCTACTTTTCTTCTTTGTAATTATTGATTTCAATTAAAAAGATGTACTGAAGGTGGAATATGTAAGCCGGCATCTTTTTTTCCTATTAAAACCCAGTTGTATCACAATGTCGTATTTCTCATACACAAATGTCATTTCTGAGCAATAATCACAGCTACATGCTCGTAAAAACCATTAGTGCTCTTAAGAGCCATTTATTGTGCTTTACAGATGTAAACCATTTCACTTGACATGGCATCAAAATCCCCAATGTAACATTGCAGTTACACGTCTTTGATCGTAAATCCTTTCACATTCCGTTGCACTTGGAAATCCGTTTCACGGAGCCTCTCACACCCTGTGGGATATACTTACATTCACAATACTGGAAGAGAAAAATGACGGAAAAAAAATAAAGTGTGTGTGTGGACAAGGTGGGAAGGGGGTGTTGTGAGAGGGCAGGACTGACATGCTAAAAAACCAAGTGAGATTGAGGCTCAGTGGAGAAAGTGCGATTCAGAGACTGCACCTGCGTCAAACGGAAGCAAAGCGAAAGAGAGGGGGGAAACAAAAGAGCTCTAAGCGTTGAGGAGGACTTTAAATCCTGTTCCTTTATCTTGTCCTCCTCAGCTCCCCTCGTCCTCCCTGGCTGCTGGCTGTTCACAGAACACACGCCTCCGAGGGGGACATTATCACAGAATCACAAAACACACTGTCTTCACTGGCAAGCCCAATAAAGGTACTTCGCCACATTTGTGCAAAAGGCTTGTTGACACAGTCTTTAAACACATATCATACTGCAGGAATATTGTATTTGGTTGATCAAGTATTGACCTTGAAATCTATCTTAATCATAGCAGTGTGCATCTACCTCAAAGGCTGTCACAATGGGTGCAGGATGAGGTACAAGGTGAAGCACTGCATTTAGCAGGTCTTTTGAGGCTATATCAAACCCAGACATTGCATTGATTTAACACACTATCATACTGTATCAAAGCCCTCTCTTGATCCACAGACTTTCGATCCCTTCTCTCGGCTGCGACAGCCCCCCGTTCGCCTCTCACGCAGTAGCTCACCTTGACAGTGAGAGAGAATCCTGCTGAGTAGAGTGGGTTTTCCCTGTCCAGCTGGCCATTCACTGTCAGTGACCCGCTGATGTAGTCCAGGGCAAAAACACTGTTGGTGTTCCCTGGTTGGATGGATGGGGGGAGAGAGAGAGAGAGACAGGGAGAGACACAGAGATAAGAAAAAGTCAGATGGACAAACAAAACTGATGTTGTGGATAATTCAACATAACACCTGGGATGCTGTGAGGAGCCTCTGCACGGGAAGGAGGTGAACATTCATGCAATATGGATACAGCTTTTGCTGACTTGTCTCTTGTCTCTCTACCTGCCTTTGGCTGACCCACCACCTCCAAGCTGTCCACACGCTGCCTCTCCTGCAATCCTTTTGTTTCATCTGTCACTGTCTGCCCTCAGTCCACTGCTTCCATTTCTTTTCTTCACCAGGGTCAGTGTCAATTCACACTCACTGAATTCAAGTTGTGTCTGGTTTATTTTCAATATTGAAAACACGCTCAATTCATTACTTTAAACCAGCAAAGCCTCTGCTGAGAATACAATCCCAGACACATTTCTAAATACAAGACACAATGCAATTATTTTTGTTTGGAGCTTTTAAGTGATAGACCACTAATGTTGGCACAACGCTCATTTACGCCACTTGACTTGTGCTGATGAATTGCATTAACTTTGCTATAGTCTATGCACTCCTTCGAAGAGGAGCGTCTCAAATGATGAACCCTGCACTGTCCTCATTAATACGCGTGTGCCTGGTGTTCACTATTCACTTTAATTATGTAGGTTAAATTATTTCTTTCTTTCTCTCTCTCTCTGTCTGAGCGTGAGCACGGAGGTTGTGAGCTGAGAGCGTTGTTTCGTGAGTAAATTGTGATTTTTGTCTGTTTGTCTTGGTGAAAGTGGTCGACAGAGAGTAATGTATGTTGTAGTGTCACGGGGGTGTTGTGTGGTGTTACTGTGTGCACGAGGGGGTTTCTGTGTGCGTTTTGGCGTGGCCGGCGCTATCGACCTCAGCTGGCTGACACAGGTTTCGCGTGCTCGGTGGAGGACTGCAGTCTGGCGGTGGGGCGGGTGGTGTGTCACGGCAGCGTGAAATCCGCTGCCCACATGAACAGCACGGTCATGATTTTTCTCGACAGCGTGGAGAAGGTGAGTATGGTGGTGGCAAAAGGGATCGTGGTGAAAGACACAGGGGTGTCGGTTCTTCCGCCGGTAACACCGGCAGTCAGAGTCACGGTGGACAACGTGCCTCCGTTTATTAGGGATGAGGTTCTGGTCAGGTAGCTGGTGCAACACCGGAAGGTGGTGTCGCAGGTGAGGAAGGTGTCCTCGGGGTGCAGGTCTCCCCGGCTAAACACGTGGTGTCTCACAGGAGGCAGCTCCTCATGGTCCTGAACAACAGGAGTGAGGAGCTCAACCTCGTGATCAAGACCAGAGTTGAGGACTTTGATTATGTTTTTTTGTGACCTCGGAAACGGGAAATGTTTCAGGTGTGGACGAGAGGGACATCAGGCCAGGGAGTGCCCAAGCAAGAGGTCAGCTGAGCGGGACGCTTCTAGCGAAGAAGCTGCTGAGGGACAGAACCAGAAGGGTCCTGAGGGGGTCGGAGGGGACCGTCAGAAGGGGCAGTGAGGACAAGGGGAGATGGGTGGTGCCCAGCAGGGGGAAGAGGGGCATGAGGAGGGGCTGGGTGGTGCCCAGCAGGGTGGAGAGGGGGATGAGGGGGGGCTGGGTGGTGCCCAGCAGGGCGAAGAGGGGGATCAGGAGGGGTTGGGTGGGGCCCAGCAGGGAGATGAGGGGGATCAGGGAGAGACAGGTGGGATCCAGCAGGTGGATCAGGTCGACAAGCGAGGGCAGGAAGTGGTTGTCGTGTTGACAGACAGTGAGGTTGTCATGGAGGAGGGTGAGGAGAAGCTTCAGGTTCACCGTCTGAAGAGGAAGAGCAGGGAGGTCGGAGAAAGCTCACAGGCGAAGAAAGGAGCCTCGGGCAAAGGGGAAGGGAAGTCTGAGTCGAGTATGGAGGAGGACTCTGATTCTGAATGTGGATCCTCTGAGGACAGTGATTGCCCAAGAGGGTACAGTCAGGGCAGAATAAAGTGGTTTCTCCATGATAAGGTGAACCTCCTTGAGGTTCCTGAACGCATCGCTCTCTCTCTTCCGGTAAGCGTATTGCATCACTTCCGGTTGCCAGCTTAGCAGCTCGCGATGTTTTCTTCTCCCCCTCCCGCTCCCTCTTGCTCAGAGTGTCTCATGTATAGCTATTCCTCTGCCTCTCTTAATGATAACGGTACATGCAACAAGTGTAGTTCATTTGCTAGGTTGGAGGCAGTTCTAAGTGGGTTAGATGCACGGCTCCGCACCATCGAAGCTCAGACAGTTACGCTAGTTAGCTCGCCACCCCCCATAGCCGGCGCGGGGCCTTTAGCTTTAGCCTCTGTTAGCTGTCCCCCGGCAGCCCCCGAGCAGCCGGATGGCTGGGTGACTGTTCGAAGGGGTTTTAAGTCTAAACAGAAGCCCACTGAGCACTGCCAACCTCTTCACGTTTCGAACCAGTTTTCCCCACTCAGCGACGCACCCGCTGAGAAACCCACTCTGGTTATAGGTAGCTCCATAGTCAGAAACGTGAAGATAGGGAAGCCAGGGACCAAAGTCATATGCATCCCGGGGGCCAGAGCGGGCGACATTGAATCTTGTTTAAAACTGCTGGCTAAAGATGAGCGTAGTTACAGTAAGATTATAATACACGCCGGCGGTAATGACTCCCGACTGCGGCGGTCGGAGGTCACTAAAATTAATGTGGAATCGGTGTGTACTTATGCCAAGACAATGTCGGACACCGTAGTTTTCTCTGGCCCTCTCCCCAATCTGATTAATGATGACATGTAAAGCCGCATGTCGTCGTTCAACCGCTGGTTGTCCAGGTGGTGCCCAGCAAACAATGTGGGCTACATAGATAACTGGCAGACTTTCTGGGGAAAGCCTGATCTGATGAGTCGAGACGGCATTCATCCCACTTGGGATGGAGCGCGTCTCATTTCTGCGAACATGGCGAAGTTGATTAGCGGACTTAATCCATGACCCAGAATTCAGATCAGGAAGCAGAAGCAGAGTTGTAGTCTTCCACCCTTCTCTGCTCTTCCATTCGAGCAGTTACCCACCCTTAAGCTTAACTCTATAGAGACTGTGTCTGTCCCACGGCCACTTAAATTAATTAAATCAAAAGTAACCAGAAGAGGAGTCATACAAAATAACCTCATAAAGGTTAACATCACTACTGCCACAGTGCAACAAAAGAAGATAATTAAATGTGGACTCCTAAATATTAGATCTCTGTCATCTAAAGCTGTATTAGTAAATGATTTAATATCAGACAATCACATTGATTTATTGTGTCTTACTGAAACCTGGCTGAGGCATGACGAATATGTCAACCTAAATGAATCAACTCCTCCAAGTCATATTAATACTCACATTCCTCGAGGCACCGGCCGAGGAGGTGGAGTAGCAGCCATCTTTGACTCAAGCCTATTAATGAATCCTAAACCTAAACTAAACTACAACTCATTTGAAAGCCTTGTTCTTAGTCTTTCACATCCAACCTGTAAAACATTACAGCCAATTCTATTTGTTATACTGTACCGGCCACCAGGTCCATATTCAGAATTTATATCTGAATTTTCTGAGTGTTTATCAAGTTTAGTCCTTAAAACTGATAAGGTTATTATTGTAGGAGATTTTAATATTCATGTGGATATTGACAATGATTGCCATAGTACTGCATTTATCTCATTGTTGGACTCGATTGGCTTCTGTCAGAGAGTACAGAAACCCACTCACTGCTTTGGCCACACCCTCGACCTTGTTCTTACATATGGCATTGACATTGAGCATTTGGAGGTCTTCCCACAGAACCCTCTTCTGTCAGACCATTACCTCATAACTTTTGAGTTTATACTCCCGGAGTATACACCGTTAGTCAAAAGTTTCTACACCAGATGTCTAACTGACAGTGCTGTAGCTAAATTTATAGAAGCGATTCCTTCTGCATTTGATTCAATACCACGTCTCAATGTGACGGAGGACTCCTGTGCTAACTTTAGTCCGTCCCAGATTGATCATATTGTCGATAGTGCTACAGGCTCACTGAGAATGACACTAGACTTGATAGCCCCACTGAAGAAAAAGACAGTGAGGCAAAGGAGGTTTGCTCCCTGGTATAACCCTCAGACCCGCAACCTAAAGCAAACTTCACGAAAGCTTGAAAGCATATGGCGTTCCACCAATCTGGAAGAATCACGCTTAGTTTGGCGAGATAGTCTTAAAACATATAAAAAGGCTCTCCGTAATGCCAGAGCAGCCTATTACTCATCAATAATAGAGAAAAATAAGAACAACCCCAGGGTTCTCTTTAGCACTGTAGCCAGGCTGACAGAGAGTCACAGCTCTGTGGAGCCGTGTATTCCTATAGACCTCAGTAGTAATGACTTCATGAACTTCTTCAATGAAAAGATTTTAACTATTAGAGGCAAGATTGATGCTCTCTTGCCCTTAACTACTACCGATCTGTCATCAAGAGGAGTGGCCTTGGAAACGGCTGTATGCCCTGGTGTATATTTGGATAGCTTTTCTCCCATTAACCTAGACCAATTGTCCTCAATGGTTTCTACTTCTAAACCGTCTACCTGTCTCTTAGACCCCATCCCAACGAGGCTGCTTAAAGACGTGTTGCCTTTAATTGGCACCTCTCTGCTGGATATTGTTAATGTGTCTTTGCTAACAGGCCATGTAACACATTCCTTCAAAGTAGCTGTAATTAAACCTCTCCTGAAAAAGCCCACTCTTAATCCAGAGGTGTTGGCTAACTACAGACCAATCTCTAACCTTCCCTTCCTCTCTAAGATCCTTGAGAAAGTAGTCGCAAATCAGTTGTGCGACTTCCTACATCAGAATAGTTTATTTGAGGAGTTTCAGTCAGGATTTAGAAAACACCACAGCACAGAGACAGCACTGGTGAAAATTACAAATGACCTCCTAATTGCATCAGATAAAGGACTCATCTCCGTACTGGTATTATTAGACCTTAGTGCTGCGTTCGACACCATTGATCATGACATCCTATTACAGAGACTGGATCAGTCGATTGGCATTTCAGGTACCGCACTAAGTTGGTTAAAATCCTATTTATCAGATCGATCTCGATTTGTATTTGTAAACGATGAAGCCTCAATGACCACCAACGTTAATCACGGAGTTCCACAAGGTTCTGTGCTTGGACCAATTTTATTTACCTTATATATGCTTCCTTTGGGCAATATTATCAGGAAACACTGCATAAACTTTCATTGCTATGCAGACGATACTCAATTATATCTATCGATCAAACCAGAGGAGACCAACCAGCTCGCTAAAATTCAAGAATGTCTTAAAGACATAAAAACATGGATGACCTGCAACTTCCTGATGTTAAACTCAGACAAAACTGAAGTTATTTTACTCAGCCCTGAACACCTCAGAGATCAATTATCTGGTGATGTGGTTTCTGTAGATGGCATTTCCCTCGCATCCAACACCACTGTAAAGAATCTAGGCGTTATCTTTGACCGAGACTTGTCCTTTAACTCCCACGTTAAGCAAATCTCAAGGATTGCATTTTTTCATCTACGTAACATTTCAAAAATCAGGCACATCTTGTCTCAAAAAGATGCAGAAAAGCTGGTTCACGCGTTTGTTACTTCCAGACTAGATTACTGCAACTCCTTATTATCAGGCTGCCCTAATAAGTCTCTTAAATCCCTCCAGTTGATCCAGAATGCTGCAGCTCGTGTACTTACAAAAACTAAGAAAAGAGATCACATTACTCCTGTATTAGCTGCGCTGCACTGGCTCCCTGTAAAATCAAGAATCACATTTAAAATTCTTCTCCTCACCTACAAAGCCTTGATTGGTGATGCACCATCATATCTTAAGGAGCTTGTAGTACCATATTGCCCCACTAGAGAGCTGCGCTCACTAAATGCGGGGCTACTTGTGGTTCCTAGAGTCCTAAAAAGTAGGATGGGAGCAAGAGCCTTCAGTTATCAAGCTCCTCTTTTATGGAACCAGCTTCCACTTTCAGTCCGGGAGGCAGACACAGTCACCTCATTCAAGAATAGACTTAAGACTTTCCTGTTTGATAGTGCTTATAGTTAGGGCTGAATCAGGTTTGCCCTGGTCGAGCCCCTTGATATGCTGCTATAGGCTTATAGGCTGCTGGGGGATGTTTTAGGATACACTGAGCACCTCTCTCCTCTTCTCTCTCTCCTTATGGATACATTTACATCTCTCCATTGCACCTTATTAACTCTGCTTCCTCCCCGGAGTCGTTGTGACTTCACGTCTCATAGGGTCCATTGGACCTGGAGGTGTCTGATGCCTGGTGAGCCGGCCTCCCACCTTGGCCCTGCTGATGCCCCGCCCCCTCCTCTCTACCTCCTTCTGTTTCATGGATTAAAGTTCCATTCATACATTGTCATATTCATGTAATGTGTTTATGTAACTTTGTAAATGCTGTTCATTCTGTACACATGACATCTATTGCTTCTGTCCATCCGGGGAGAGGGATCCTCCTCTGTTGCTCTCCTGAAGGTTTCTTCCCTTTTTTCCCTGTGAAAGGTTATTTTTGGGGAGTTTTTCCTGATTCGATGTGAGGTCCTGGGACAGGGATGTCGTATGTGTACAGATTGTAAAGCCCTCTGAGGCAAATTTGTAATTTGTGATATTGGGCTATACAAAATAAACTGAATTGAATTGAATTGAATTGAATTGAATTGAATTGAATAAGAGGACCCGGAAGGGAGTGACGAAAGAGCAACACTTTTCTGATATAGTGAAGCTCTCTAGGTCTATTCAGCGCCACATGGCTGGTAAAGGCAGAAAAGTCTATACACCTCAGGAGTGCGTCAGATTGAAGAAGATAGTGCAGGACATTAATGAAGAGCCAAAGGAGGATGGTGTATGTGAAGCACACGGGGCCGGAGATCCAGAGGAGCGACCCTGAGGAGACTGATGGAGGTAGCCGGTCCTGGACTGGGAGGCGAGTCTGCGGTGGCTTCCCTGCTCCGGAGGACGAGGCCGAGATGGAGATGCTGCAGGAGGGTGGAGGAAGAGGAAGTTCCCGACTCCACAGAGACTTTACCGGAGCGATAAAACTGAATGGGGTCTCAGGACCACCACTCAGGGACACAAATGGTGTTAAAGTGCTCAGAAACGCCAGCGAGCCGACACTGTGAAGGCGAAGGCCTTTATTTGTTGTTTTTGGTTTTATTTGTTGTTTTATTTGGTTAATGTGAATACAATGTGTCTGTTTGTTCGTATTGTTTTATGTAAAATAAAGGTTTTGTAAAAATCAAAAAAAATCTCTCTCTCTCTCTCGCTGCTGCATGCCTGCTAATTGCACCCAGCAGAGGGAGACAACAACCCCCCCCCCCACACACACACACACACACCGAACTGCACAGTGTCTCCCCCTCACCAATTCACCCGCTCTAGAGATCCCAGATCCCTCTATATCAAGTCACATGAATCATGTCTCATTCGAAAACACTCAATGCCTTTCATTGGGATTCTCTTCGTCTGTGTTGTATGAAGCCTGAAGAAGTCCCTGTGCAATCTGGAGATAGTGGCAGTTCATACATGTGCATGTTATCAGAGCGATCTGCACAGTGGAGCAAACCATGGTGCATACAGAGCCGTATGACTCAAGTCCACCTGGAACTAATTCATTTATGCCTTGTCAATACAGACCGCTCTTCCCAGCTGACAGCACAGCAGCTCCTCTGTGCTTCCACATACTTTATGTTTCACAGGATAATCTCTGGATGAAAAAAGAGCAAACAGGCTCAGTGAACTCATTCCTGTCTCAGCAAAAGTACCAACATATGTGAATGTACTGCATATACACAACAAATAGAAGGTTTTCAGGCCAAGTCTATAACAAAGTTAAGAGACAGGGTGTGTTTAAAGAAGAAACACAAAGACGTACCTTACCGCTCAGAAGGGAGAAGGAAGCATCATGGCAAAACAGGATGCATCACAATAATCGTTTTATCTCGATGATCTGGCCTCATAATTGTTGGAAGTGTAAATCTGTGTGTGTTTTAGTTCATTCTTGTCAGTTACAGATGTTTTTAATTGAGCAGATTGCAAACATATCCGTTATAGGCCAGGGTGTTATTCACTTTGGCATATTACACGACTGAGCATATGTTCGTAAAAACTTCCTAGATTGCAATGATCTAAATTGAGAGTGTGGAACTTCCCATGCAAAACTAGTGTTTCCCTGATAACTGCTCTTTTCAACTCATTTAGTTGTTTGTCTTTAATAGCATTAACCAATCAGCTGAAAAATTACTTTTACTCTTTAAAAAAGACCGCTACAAACGCTGCACCTTTTCACACACAAAAAAAGTCTAATGTTAAAATAAATATGTGAGCCAGAATTAATTATTTACATTATTTGTTCATTATTTTTGTTCTAGTTTCTTTTACTGTGATTATGTTAAATATGTTATTTCAAATTCTGAAACAACATTGACAAGTTTGTCTTTCTATTCACTTCACAGTACATGTGAGAATATTTAAAATGTAAAAGCAAATCAAACATGCCTCCTGTTCTGTGAATCCACCTGGTATTTTCACAGTACTCGTTTGTAAGTGGGGCACAGTATGAAACCTGAGCTGCACTTTGAGGGATTAAGAATGACTTTCTTTCAGATAGTTTGAAGTAATAGTAAGTCCACAGTGTACAACGGCTGGGGTCAACAGATTAACCCATGCCTGTGTTCCCCACACCCCATGCGCTGCTCTATTATTGCCCTACCTAGCCTCGAATGGAGAGTGCACAGTGTTGGCATAGAGATAGGAGGCAGGCCAGCAGAGAGAGCAGAGCCCTGGGGTAATTAGCCTGGATTGAGGCCAAAAGGTGGAGAAAGGGAGGGAGGCAGAAGGGAGTAAAACTACTGCTGATTAGATCCACCTTGCATACTCTATTCAATTGTGGAACTGGAGGAAAGTGAGAATAGGAACGCGGTGTGATTCCTGCAATCCTCAAATTCAAATAAACTTAACATACACACATGCTGACAAGAATCTACAGTAAAATCATACTTTAAACTTAGCAAGTACTACACAGCGACTGTTCAGGGCAGCATTGTTTGAATGTGCCTTCAAGTCACCGTTTCAATTTCTAATCAATTTGATTTCTAGTTATACACCGATGATTAAGATTTGGCTATGTTTTTGCACAAAAACAACTCGGTTCACGTCGAAGTCATGGCCGTCGCAATCTTGGATTATGGCCATTGCCATTTTGGCTTTTTGCAACCAAGGAACAGAAGTTCCATATTCCGTATTTGGAATGCAGAGGAGTGATGTAGTGACGCTCTGGTAGTGGCAGCAATCTGTCAATCACAGTAAGCATGCCCGAAAGCACCTTCCGCTTTATATTCTAAATGGGACCATAATTTACTAAATGAACATCATGCTGTATTGAAGAAGACTTGAAACTAGCGATTGAGACCATAAACTTGCGTTTACTGAGGGAATATATCAAGTCATTTCCTCATAGATAATCTGACCGGATGAGTTGCCCCCTGATGGCCATTAGAAGGAATTCATGTTTAAGTTACTGGCTTCACTAGGCAGAACCGGAGGTTACCGCATGCTCAAGAACAAGTATTTGGTTTGTCCATTCTGGGCTACTGTAGAAACATGGCAGTGCAACATGCACCACAAGGGATTTTCTTTGTATGAAGAAATGAAGGGCTCATTCTAAGCTAACAAAAACACAACTATTCTTATTTTCTGGTGATAATACACCAATATTGTATTCACTCTCGGACAATAGAAGTACAAAAACACACACTGTAGGTTTCAAGTCTGACGTGTTGTTGACTTTGTGGCTCTAAAAATAATGTGACACTACTAGAGGGCTTTGTCACTTGAACATGAACATATGTTGTTTTGGCTAGACCATTTGCTGAAACTACTGATGCTTGCATTTTGTGGGCCAAGCCGCTTATTAGTATCAGTTTGTCATTGTAAGACATTTCTTTTTTTGCTGCCAGAAAGTGTATGTTGATAACGATCGTTGGGATGGTAGGGGGTAACGTGCATCAGGGACTCAGACCCACGCATCATGCCTCTAAATTGGTTCGTCAGCTTCAGCAGCCTGACTTTGCATGCCATTTACTCCAACAGCCGCTCCTTACTCGGACGACTGTGTGCTCACCTGGCCGGGCAACGAGTGGTGTACATGTGCAGAGTCACAGCAGACCTGTTGGTCCTGCTCTCTGTATGCATCCGTTAAAGAGGCTCCGACTCACTGCTTCAGGTTCCACAGAACAGCTTTCCACCTCAGCTCCGCTGTGTCGAGCTTGACCAAAGCGACAGATTGAAATTACAGTCACTCACAGGTCCCACTGAGAGGAAAACATAATAATATTCTAATTGCTGACAGAAAGTGCTCTCCAGTGATCCTCCAGGACACTGTGATTAGACACACAGGGGGTGGACATTGCTGCACACATATGACCACACTCCAATCCAGTAGAAATAAATGCACACTTCCTGTTTGCATTTGATATTCATAATAAGTGGAGGTGTTTACGTCTTCCTTGTGTGTGTTAAGGTATTTCTTTACTGAATTCTCATGTAGATAGAGTATCAAAAGTGTGTGTGTCAGAGTGTATGTGGCGCTAACTGGCAGAGTTTGATTCTATGATGTGAGACTCCAGGGGATAAGCCGTGCTTTCACATTACTGACAGTACTGGACTGGAAAATGAGAAACCATGCCATGATTTTGTCTAGTGTGGAGTACACACTCAAATGCACTTACGCACACACGCCTAAATAAATGCCCACAAGCATGTACGACGCACACTCAAACTCAGACAAACAGCCATTATTTCCTTGTGGTGCAAATGTAGTATGAGTGCAATAGCTTCAATAGCTGCTACTGCAATTATGCGACAAAAGTAATCCAAATAATTTGCCTCATTGAATGATCTCAGTATTATCACAGCATAAAGCAAAGCACGGGTGGGGATTTCATATTATCTATTGACAAACACATTTACATTCTTGTGCCATGAAATGGAGGCTCATTTACTGAGCAAAGGTTGCTCATTGAAATTCCCTCCTCCACTCACAAAGAGCAACCGAGTGAATGCAGAGAAAGAGGGGGGGGGAATAGATTGGCCAGAAATTGGGAGAGTTGTATTGCGTCGCACAAATGTAAAACATGCATGTGTAGTTCTTAAGTGGGGATTGCCCAAGAGAACAGATGGAATAAGGCAGTTGATCTGATGAGTTCAATCGGTGCGCGCGACAAGTGGATGACAATGGCTTTCTCCGAGCAATGAGCTTTTGAGGACAGCCGAAGCAGGAATCGCCATGACTAAGCCAGTGACAACTGTTTTCTCTACTTTGTGACAACACCATGGGGGCGCTGGAACATTCCAGTAATGTGATATGGCATGCAGCCAGTGCTTGGGGCTAAGATTGTGTGTACTTTGCTAAATGTACACAAATTAGTGTCACTTTTAAGGATTACGCCGAAAGGCAAATCATGTTGATGATGAGGTTTCAGTTATTGTCTTCGAACTACACTCACCTCCAAATCCAAATGAACGGCGTCTCCAACACACTGACTGATTCTCGTCTGTGCATTGCCACACACGGCTAAGTGTATGACAGCTACCAGTACATTTTTGCATGTGCTTGTGTGTGTGTGATGCAGAGTGATAATGTAATGGCCCTGTGGGTGTCTTGCCATTGGCAGACAAGCTGCATTTCATGAATACTCAATGAAGTAGTTTCATCAAAAGTTTTTCTTGGGAAAACAAAAAGGGTTCAAGGACAAATATTTCTCAGACAATACATCGCAGATGAAAGGAACTTTTCTTTTTTGCCCATGGTGTCACACTCTATGCAGTTGACACAGCTGGTTAGATGCACTGCCGCTGTCATTGAGGAGGTGTGGGCCTCAGTTATGACAAGCAGATCCTTTTGCTGCATCCAGAAAAGGGCCCATTTATCAGACCCCTCCTTACTGTCTCTTGAATTGGGAACAGATGTGTTACTTTCGTGGCTCCCTCCACCTTGTGACAAAATGGTGTCTGCTTTTTCAGCAACCCCAAGAAACGGTGCGACATTGTGCTGAGAAAACCCACAACTGTAGGTGCGATGGGACACACTGCTACAATTTATTTGTATCACGTCAATTCATCAACAGATATTATCTCAATGCACTTTTCATATAAAGCAGGATCAGACCATACTTTATATCTTACAGAGACCCAACATTCTGATTAAGAAAGTGATAATAATAATTCCCCTTTAATGGGTAGAGACCTTTGGCAGAACTGTGCTCTGGGTGGGTGGCCATCTGCCTTGACCAGTTGGGTTGAAAGAGAGAGAGAAAGACAGAGTTATATAACTCTCTCTTTGATACTACTGGGATTTGAGTAAACTAAAGTTACTGCCTTGTGGTTGTCTGTCGTCATTTTATCCTACTAGAAATTTACGTGAAATTGTAATATTTAGCATATGAATTCAAGACATACGATCAACAATGTGTTCTGTGCAGTTGGGATGGACAACATGAAAACATAATGCCTCCGGCAAGTCGCTGGCGCAGAGGCATAATAACCTCAGACTGAGATGTCACTAAGGATGGGCACAGAGTGTACCAAATGTGCTATAATTGATATCATGCCATTTACATTTGTGGAGGGTGGGTAATGTTTCATCTTTATCCGTGGCCCACGTCACACAAACGGAGCAAATTTGGTGTGAAAAAGGCTGTATGAGGTTCATTCCCAACCTCAAAGACACTCCACCCAATGAACCACCGGGAGTTGCTTGTTCAGTGACCAGGCCATGACCCCACACCTGCTTCCCACCAGCCAACATAGCCTGTTATGATTAACAGAACGCCAAACCAAGCCGGGGGTAGAGCCCCCCCCGACTGATCGTGGGTCTCTGCAACCAAAGATTCTTAATAGACTTAATAGCTCGCCTCCTCTCTCTGAACAATGATCTACTTACTATCACACTTACTTAGATCAAGTGGTACTTCAGATTCCTTAGTGCTTCTGGACCTTCTCTTGACCTCAGTTTCCAGATGCCGCCGTAAAAGCTGAACTGATTCTCAACCTGGTCACAGACAGAAGTATCGACCCACAATCTTCAGGTCTCATGGAAAATAATCAAACTCAGAGCTATTGATCGCTGGCTTTGATCTGTCAGATCAAGGTGTCACATTTTCTCTTTTAAACAGAACATTGAGCTGGCAGTTTAGTCTTATCTCTTCACATTGTGCGCATTTGTGTAATTGTTGTCTGTGTCTTTAAGAGTAGGCTATAGTTTACCTGCTATCTGATTTTTGCAGTTTGCTGGACGATACCAAATCTGTTTCTGCACGCTTTGTACAAAACAACAGCTGGTTGGAAGGCAGAGGCAGATGAAATTGGGTTTGGCATTTGGAAATGTGCTTGTTCAGAAGCTGAGAGCTTAGGATAACATCACTCAGAGCCAGAAGTATCCCCTTTATCCCGTAAATGAATATAAAGGAAAACCTCTAACACCGATAGATAAAGCTCGAATATGTAGGTTAAGGATATATTATTGCGGTGAGAGGGCAACAACTAATCAAGGGCAGAGTGGAGGATTCTGACTGAACTTTTGTATGTAATAAAACTTTTCTTCGTTTTGTTGCTCGTTTTCTTATTCTTCTAATTCAATACACTTCTTGTCAAATTCAGCATATATCTCCTCACGGTCCGCTAGCTGTCTGCTCTGTTTGTGTGATGGGGAGAAGATGTTCATACACAGGCCTAGCTCCTTAAACGGGAAATATACATGTTGTGTGTTTTTTACATGCAAAGCTTCTCCTGAGGTTTTCTGATGAAGCTTTGAATGTCAGTCGCCCTAAAAAAAGACTTTTGGACTTTCAGAAACGAAGACTGAGCGCTGCGGCGCTCACTGTGTGTTTGTCTGACAGGGAGTGTGAGTGGCAGAAAGAGAGGAAGAGAAGGTGGACTATTGCATGCAATGTTTCTGTAAGTAATTCAAAATAATAATTCAAACGTTATGAACGAAGCTTGAAACTATTCGGTGCACTATTCTAGCCTGGACAGGGGAAAGGCCATGGACGTATAAAGAGAGAGGCAGTGGTAAATCTGTCAAAGAAGCACTGAAGGAAGGAGTGTATTTGTCTGGGTGTTGAGTTCAAATATCAACAATCTTTCTCCAGACTTTCTGACTCCAACTCTGATTTTGTGTAATTCTGAGGTATTTAATCGTAATTCCTAGTATGAACTGTTAAGTGCATTTATCTGTGGGACATGGGCTGACTGAAGAAACCTTTTGATCATCTTTTTCTTCATTCATGAAAGGTAATCCAAATGAGGAAACCTGCCGTACTGTATGAAGCCTATATCATAGCTCAGTGAGGTCTGGACTTGATTGTGAACTGCTAGGCTCTACCAGAGTCGACTAGACTTTGAATTGTGTTGTGATCACTGTCCCACAGACTATCTGCTTTCTCTCAGAGATTACATAGCAACACGCTCCGGAGAGCCTCGGAGCGTCTAATTGAAAACCTGGAGAAATCCCAGCGATGCGGCAGTCACAATAAGAGCTCCCCATAGAATAACAGGTATTAGCCTTGTCCATATTACAGCGTGCCTGCAGATACGAGTTAGGTATTATGGAATCGGAGCATCTGGGCATAGCAGCAGTGGAGTATAGAGATACGTGTGAAAAGGCAGACAAGGGGGAAATAATCGCCTTTACTACTTATCAGTTTGTCCAGGCGGGAAATGGCGTGGCCATATCCATCTGACCTGTATGCTGGGAGGAGGCTGGTACACAAGGCCAGTCGTCTCCGGATAAACAGATCCACAGCAGTCCTGTGGCAGAGGTGGGAACATGCTGCCCCAGACAAAGGGCCGTGGAAGTCAGTGGATGGCTGTGGCTGATTTTGTGTATTATGTGGTCTCATTCGGCAGCCTCTGACAAACTTCTAAATACTGTAGGATACTTTAGTAAATAGAAAAATTGAGTTATCATCTTTTATCAATTTGGAAAGATTATTCTGCTTGGGTTGCTGCAAATTAAAATCCAATGCGGTCAGGCAGAATGTGAGGACTAGGAGCTTGGCTGGCTTTGGCACAATTTATTTTCTGCAGTTTCCCAACACATGCAATGAGAGGAAAAATCATCTAAAAGGGAAGAATAGGGTTGAGATGGAAAAGGGCTTAAAATGGGATTAGCTGTGCTTGCTTGTGACAAAAGCGATAGAAACAAGCACACAAAGATAAGCAAGAGGCTGATATGAAAGGCTTGGGGGATGTCCTTTAATTCTGTGAGCCGCTAGGCTGACTTTTATTCTGTTGTTCTTACACCATCATTACAACACTGTGGAGAGGCTACACAAAGTTTACACAGGGGTTTAACTCTTATCCTAACGGACAGCAATACTCTTGGACAACACTTGTTGGCCTCTAACACTCCGTAATAGGACCCAGATATAGTAACACTCTTTTAAGAGACAGACAGTTTATGTCCATTGGGCCAAATAAGGGGCATTGTCATATTTCTTAAGAATCATATTCTGATTTAATCTGTTCCCCCCCTTCTTCTTCTGTCACTATCTCGTCTGTGCATGTGTGTGTGTGTGCGTGTGTGTGTGTGATCCATCCATGGAGGTATGCATGCTGACATCCCCTCATGAACCTGTGTTGTGTGGCCAATGTTCCTTGGGTCGTTGGACTGACGAGGCCGTCTGTGCTCCTGCCTCGGTCGTCCTCGGGGTGATTTGAAGTGGATAATGAATGTTGGGATTGTTTGTTGCTGCAGCTGTTGGTCAAAAGCTGAGGTGTAATACTCTCTGCATGTGAATAAAAGCACATTGCTGTAATGAAATATTGTTTTGTCAAACTATATCCCTGTGAACAACCACACACACAATCTCTGTGCCAGTTACATCAAGAGAAGTCATTATATATATGATTGTCCGAAGATCGCATATACTAATAATGATTATTCTTTTTTTTTTTAACCTACAGGTGAGCTAGTACTAGGACTAGTTTGTTGTACTGTTCTCAACATGTAAAAACTGGGATCAATATGGGGATCATACTGGTTTAAGAACGAGAACTGTCAGAGGAAAAGGTCATTTAACGTCCACTGCGACTGGACTTAAAGAAGATACCCGCACCATAGGTGTCAGGATCTGTAGTGTTGTTTCGTGTTTCCTGTCTTATTTTGAAGTCCTTGTCTCTCGTGTCCTCTGTTTCTCTTCACTTCCTGTCCCTGTGATTGTCTGCCCTGTTCCTGATTGTTTCCTCCTGTGTCCAATCACCTGCACCAGCCCTCTGTATTTAAGTCCTGTTCATGTCATTCCCCTTTGTCGGTTCGTCTTGTCTAGATCGTGGAAGATCTTGTGTGTAAGACTGTTTTGGAATCCTGTTTTGGAATCCTGTTTAGCAATCCTGTTTAGCAATAAAAGTTGCTTTTCCATCGTTGACGGCGTTTGGGTCCTGTGTTTCAAGCTGCACATAACAGAACGAACCGACCAAGAATGGACCCAGCCTACAACCCCTTCGAAGGGACCCGCTTGGCCTATGGGGGCCCTCGTAGCCTCCAGAAGGGGAACTACAACCCCCATAGGGTCTCGGCACCAAACCCCTTCGAAGGGACCCGCTTGGCCTATGGGGGCCCTCGTAGCCTCCAGAAGGGGAACTACAACCCCCATAGGGTCTCGGCACCAGACCCCTTCAACGGGACCCGTTTGGCTTATGGGGGGCCTCGTAGCCCCAGGGGCAGAGGTCACCCAGGCCCAGCCCCGGAGTGGGGGGCGCAAACCTCCGGACCGCGTCGGTGGAGGGTTCCGGCTGCCGCCTCTGTGCCGCAGACTACTCCGGTTCCCGCAGTCGCCTCCGTGCTGCAGCCCTCGCCTGTTCCTGTTGCCGCCTCCGTGTTCCGGCCAACCCCAACTTCCTGGGACCTATTGGACTTCCGGCCGGCCCTTGCTTCCTTTGCCTTGTCCCAGGACGCTTTCCGGGACATGATGGAGTCCCTCCAGGCGTTAGACAGGGTCCTGCTTCGGCCGCAGTCCCCGCCGGTTCCTGCCGATGCTGTCCCGTCGTCGCCCCGGCCGACTCCAGCTCCCCGTGTCCCGTCGGCGCCTCAGCCGATCCCAGCTCCTCGTGTCCTGTCGGCGCCCCGGCCGACTCCAGCTCCCCGTGTCCTGTCGGCGCCCCGGCCGACCCCCGCTCCTCGTGTCCTGTCGGCGCCCCGGCCGACTCCAGCTCCCCGTGTCCTGTCGGCGCCCCGGCCGACTCCAGCTCCCCGTGTCCTGTCGGCGCCCCGGCCGACCCCAGCTCCTCGTGTCCCGTCGGCGCCCCGGCCGATCCCAGCTCCTCATGTCCTGTCGGCGCCCCGGCCGACTCCAGCTCCCCGTGTCCTGTCGGCGCCCCGGCCGACCCCCGCTCCTCGTGTCCTGTCGGCGCCCCGGCCGATCCCAGCTCCCCGTGTCCCGTCGGCGCCCCGGCCGCCCCCGGTTCCCCGGGTCACGTCGCCGCCCCGGCCGACTCAGGCTCCCTGTGTTCGGTCGCCACCATGGCCGCTTCCGGCTTCTGTTCCTGGGGTTCCCCCGGAGCCCGTCTGTTCACCTGGTGGTCGCCCTTCTGCCCGTCCCCCGGAGCAGGTCTATCTGCCTGGTGGCAGTCCTTCAGCCCGTCCGCCTGGTGGTCGCCCTTCTGCCCGTTCCCCGGAGCAGGTCTATGTGCCTGGTGGCCATCCTCCTGCCCGTCCCCCGGAGCCCTTCCGTCCACCTGGTGGCCGTCCTTCAGCCCGTCCCCCAGAGCCCTTCCGTCCGCCTGGTGGTCGCCCTTCTACCCATCCCCCGGAGCAGGTCAGTCCTCCTGGTGGTCGTCCTCCTGCCCGTCCTCCGGAGCAGGTCAGTCCTCCTGGTGGCCGTCCTCCTGCCCGTCCTCCGGAGCAGGTCAGTCCTCCTGGTGGTCGTCCTCCGGCCCGTCCCCCGGACTTCTTCTGCCAGGCTTTTGGTCCCGCCTCCGGCTCCCCTTCACCCACCCTGGGGGACTGTGTTGGGTCGTCTGGAATCCGCCCCTTGAGGGGGGGGTTATGTCAGGATCTGTAGTGTTGTTTCGTGTTTCCTGTCTTATTTTGAAGTCCTTGTCTCTCGTGTCCTCTGTTTCTCTTCACTTCCTGTCCCTGTGATTGTCTGCCCTGTTCCTGATTGTTTCCTCCTGTGTCCAATCACCTGCACCAGCCCTCTGTATTTAAGTCCTGTTCATGTCATTCCCCTTTGTCGGTTCGTCTTGTCTAGATCGTGGAAGATCTTGTGTGTAAGACTGTTTTGGAATCCTGTTTTGGAATCCTGTTTAGCAATCCTGTTTAGCAATAAAAGTTGCTTTTCCATCGTTGACGGCGTTTGGGTCCTGTGTTTCAAGCTGCACATAACAATAGGGCCATTGTTCTGCTATCCTCTCTGTTTTTCCTAATAAGCCAATTACCAGAATGAGCTGAGAACAGAACCTTCAAACAGGTCTTCATTGCTCATTTAGAGCAGTGTAAAAAGCATCACTTGGTATAATATTGCCCGTGGCCAAATTTGACTGACTCAGAAAATGTAATGAAAGGAAGATCCCATTTTTTATTTAACAAAATGTTGGGTAGGTGGTAGTTTCAGATGAGGGGAAGTGCATTTGGATTTTGCCACATATTTTTGGCCAAACATTAGTAGTACCAAGAAGGAGCGAGGTCATGGTGATAAATACCCGAGCACCTCTATTACACCTGAATAATGATTCATCAGTGACTCTGCAGAGCTTTCTCAAATAAAAAGACTTGCAGAAACCACAAATTCCTTTATCCAAAAAAAACTTCCTGCCCATGATGTGCTCTCACAGCAATCTAAGGCATGCTGACATGATCACTGGTGGATTAGAACAAAACTATTATTTTCTTTACCTTGTTTGTTTCAATAGGTTTGTAAGCTCACATTCACATGGTTATTGTAGCCTTTAAGCTGGTCTTAAGGCTTTGATAATGATACTGTGCATCACAGCTCAGACCGAGCAGGGGTATACATCATTAAGTATTAGACATTTGGTTGTCTCCGTTTCCCGTCAAACGAAAAAAAGAAAATATAGGAGCAATTATAGAAGAATCTACAATGATGAGTATCAGGTCATTCAATCAATACCACTTCTGTTTAGGGCAACAACAACCACTTAGGGCCTCCTACAAAATCCTTATTTTCATAATCAATGGTGAAAAGATGTGTTATTGTTGGAGAATGTTGGGTCCAAAAATTAAATCCTCCATAAATCTCTGTTCAGCAGTGAGCTTACAGCCGTTTGATGTATAATGAGACCAGTAGGTGAAAGGTCCATTAAGGGGTAAATCATACCCTGTAGACCAGGGATTTACCATTAGAACCGTCACCCCCCCAAAATCACCATCATAACGAACAATAACTGCAACACTGGAGGCAGAGCGCCACTGTGATGCTATCTCTTGCAAAGATCAAATCCCAGATACGCCCTCTGATTGGAGGAGGGAGAGGAAATCCTCATCTCGAGTTCCACAATCATTAGCATAAATCACAGCTGCAATTAAAAGCTCGTTTATCTTAATTACTGAGTTAATGAGACGAGTCCCGCAGGAGTGAGCTGCACTCTCCGAGGACGACCGGGGCGAGGAGCGAGAAGGCGAGGGAGAAGTCACACGCACGTCTGCAAACAAGCACGCCCTCGCACTAATCTGACTGCAGCAGAGCACTATGGGCCTGGATAGATAGAGACATATGCAAAAGTACACATGAAAAAGCATGTGCACACACACACACAGACGGACGCACACGCACGCGCACACAGAAAGTCATCTGACAACCTTACCCTCCCACCTTTATCTAATGGCACTGCATCACCCTTCAACTTCCATTATCTATCAAACTTATAATGATTTGATCAAGCCTACAGGCTGCATCTCCATAAGGGCTTAGTGCGGTGCTATAACTCTTGATTTTTCAACAACTGGGAATACATCGCAACACCTAATTAATGTCTTTTTAATGCTCTTCTCCTCTAGAGGTTAAATCAGCCCTTCAACTTTGCAGCAAACACAACACAACACAACACAACACACACACACACACAACAATACAACATGTGGCAGCAGATGGTAAGTAAGACTGAGTAGGTGTGTGCACTGAATAGGCGCAAAGTGTTTATGGTGAGCTCCATGAAGAAGTGGGAAGTGGGCTGGGCCGTGGACTGCACATGCAGGCATTGCAGAACAGACACTCACAAATAATACATGACTGCGCACATGTTTGCACATAATGCGCGCGCGCACACACACACACAGACACACACACACACACACACACACACACACACACACACACACACACAGGGTCAAATTCCTTTGTTCAGCAGTGAGGTCAGGTGGTGACTCAGCAGATGGCAGAACAATTAATATCTTCATCACCCGAAATGCCCATGGTGCGGCAGGCTAAAGCAATGCCAGCCCTTATCAGCCAGCTGGCCATACTGGAGGGGCCCATGTCCTTCCATCCTGGTCATTCTGGGCTCGACAGGGGGCATGCAGAGTTTAACAGGATACAGTCGACATGCTGTAATCCTCCCAGCTGGTGTTTATTTTCACCACGCAGATCAATGTTTCAGGATCTTCGAGTGATTGTGCGTCCTTCGGGATCCAGACGTTGATTATGATGAAAATGAACACCCTACAGGGGTATTAAGGCGGTATTACATCAGTGCATAAATGCCAAGTTTTATCTTAATAGGAATATGGAGTTTACTAGGAGAGGTGGGCAGAAAGAGAGCTGCATCTTCCAGGAACTTTCTAAAAAAGAACGAACAGAAGACGTTTGGATCAAATAAGTAAATTATAGGTGACAAGAGTCGATAAAGACACATTCTGTGGCTTCAATGCACACACATAACTCACAAATACTCAGATTAGATCTTCAAATACATAATGTTTAGTTATTTGATAGTCACGGTATTATCAGAAAGGATATGTAGCCATATAGCCAAAAAGCTAAAATATCCATTTCACCTTCTGACCTTAGAACACCAAAGAAAACCAGATGGTGCTACATACATGCTACAGCAGTAGTAATGTTGATGATGTTATTGCCATTAAAAAAAAAAGCTGTTAACTGAGTTATACTTACTCCATTACAAAATGACTGAGAGTAAGATAACCTGTTTATGGTGCAGACATGACACTAGATTAATCTGAGTTTTGACATGATCTAGTTATAATCACAACACCAGAATGCAGGTAAACTCAGTGTGTCCTTCTACATAGTTGATCCATTTCTCTCTTTTTGCTTATTATGGCCTCTTTCCAATGTAGCCCTGTGGCAACATTCATTTACTCATGCAAGTTCAACAAAAGCTCCACAAACCGACCAGTCAGTGCAGTGCACAGACTGTTTAAATCATGGAGGTAGTCTCTGTGACGATACCCATAGTAATTGGTTACAGTTTGGCATTTTAACATGGGGATCTATGGGGACTGACTCGCTTATGCAGGAAGCCTCAAGTGCCCATTTGAGAAACTGTAGTTTTTGGCTCTTATGCGTAGGATTAATTTTTCAGCAGTGGTGGTTGCTGCTTGTTGCAGTGGAATGTACTGGAAGGTTTACAGTTCAAAGGTGACAGAGTAAAACAGTGTGCTTGTGCGTACACCTGGACGGACAAATACAAAGAAAAACAATATCTCCCCCTGAAAAAATATGTATTCATCCAGCAAACTTACAAATGGGATTCAGAATAATGTCTCTATATTCATAGACTAGAGCAGAGCTGGAACGGTCTGATCGCTTGGCCTCCGGAATTTCTGGAGAACCGCTCATCCAAACAACTTCTCACTCGACACTGCGGTCGCTGGGGTCCTGAGCACTACACCTGCCATGACATAGTTACATGCACTAGCAATGCAACGGTATATTTATTTGTGTGCAACAGCTCAAAAGAACATCGACGGAAAGTAAGCTTTGAGATGTGATTGGATGGACAGAAAAGACAGACATCATTTGAGTTTGATTATGGTGAAAACAACAGGAAACTTAACAGTGACAATCGCAGATATGGATCAACACCAAAATCTAACTTCTAGCTCCTTTCCCCAAAGTAAATGTGTCCATCAAGTTTCATGTAAATTGTTCAGATACCCTGCGAGCAGACAGACAGGCAGGCAGACAGACAGACAGACAGACAAAGTAACTGTCAGGGACAAACATCACATCACAAAAACAACTCTTCAGAAGTATTAAAGCAGGATCACCTCTATAACCTCAACAGCAGCGCGCAAACTGTAGCGTTCCCCTCGTCTTCTTACAAGTCAAACTCTCAGGTATCGGAACTCCAGCACAAGTTATGGATCGTAGGAGGAGTCCCAGTGAGGCGGACATTAGTACTGACACCTAATGTCAGTGCCTTTTACCCAAACTGCATGTGTGACATATCTCATAAAAACAATCAAAGACAAATAGGCAACAGCAAAAAATCACAGGATCACTCTTCTGCTGAAGGTTAAATATGTCACTCTTACAAACCATAATGCTGCTTCGTTAGCATGAGCCAACTTGTGGATGACAACACTAAATGAAGGCTGACTTCGGCACAACTGCACCAAACAGTGATTAATAGCTGCTTACAGGTAAGCCTATTCTCCAATTCTGAGGCTGTTCTCTGCCGTTATTGACTGCTGTGCCTGATGAGACTTGTCTATTATTGCTGTGGGATTATGATAAGAAGTGATCGATTCAGCACTCTGTGCTGTGGATGTCAGATTGATTAAGTGACTCAGACCTGAGATGATGGTGTAGCCGATGCCTCTCGGTCGGCCGAGATCCTGGTCAATGGCTGTTATCTTCCTCACCTCGTATCCCTGCAGAGAGACACACACACACACACACATACACACACACACACACACACACACACACACACACACACATACTGTATAAGCGGCATGCAATCTTCACAGTCGCATTTATTAGCATTTCTACAGTAGATTCCATCACAGTAAACAGCTATCGGCGAATGAAATAAGCAGATTCCTATATTACTGTTTTTGCCCTTTGCACAAATATATGATGGTGGCCTTTATTATATTGTAAATATTTGTTTGTATTTTTTGGCTTTCAAGATAACAGTGATTTGCAAATTCTAAGTTGGGACATCCCTAAACTGGAGCATCAATTTAGAGACATATTTCCCAGTCAGACAGCCATTTTCAAGTGATGATCATAAATAAGCACCTTTCTGCCATTAACACACACAATTATTCTGAAATGTAGGAGCACTATATTTCCAATACCCCCTATAAAGGAAAAGAAAATTTGTAAAACCGGAACAGAGGCAAAGAGCATGAGGGCAGGCAAATCATAAACTATTTTCATTATGGAGTGTTTTATTAGCTTTTCATTGGGATGTATCTCTCCTTTCAGTCCACAATTCGTCAAAACCACAGTATGACAGAAAAAAAAAGAAAGAAAGAGAAAGCGGTTTGAAAAGTCTTTGATCCGCTGAGCTTTCTCAGCCTTCGTGCCTCAATCAGACACGGTGGGGATACTTAAAAACCCCTGTGCTGCAGTGGGAGATGGAGAGACCTATCCTACTTCGAAATGTTCTTCCTTCTCTCCTCCTCCCTCCCTCCTTCGCTCTCTTCCTTCGCTTCCATTGCTCACTCACTCACGTAAGCGAGCTGCCCGCCATGTTCCTGCAAATTTTGTCTGAGACGTGTTTATGCTCCATTTCTGCCAAAGCATCTCCTGTCGTTGACCAATAACAGCAGAATAAATTACAAACCTTTTAGAGACACTGATTCACACCAATCACATAGCTGAGAGGGAAACACACACAACATTCCAGGATGGATTAAAGTGTGATTTATGCCTGCCACATTGGTGAGGGACACAAGTGTCATCACGACCAGAGTGACATCAAACCAACAGATGGGGCCCTTCAAAGGGGTTCCACGCGTCAGTTTTTATTCCAACTGTGCACACAGAGGTCGGGGTAGAGAAAAAGGAGAACTTTGAGGAGCTTTGAGAATGTTGTGAGGAGAAACCCGCACCAAGTATAGAAGATCTAAACGTTTCCTCGTCACTATTCCACATCAGCTCATATCTGTGTGACCGTCCTTGCTGAAAGTAAAACTGAGGCTTTAGAAGATAAATAAGAGACGAGTGAGAGGAAGAAGTGACGCTGAAGTAATGTGAGCAATATTCGTGAGCTGTCCACACAAGTGGAATATGTCTAATCAACCATCAACAGATACAACCCCCCTCCCCCTCCTCCTGCAAACATATAGAGACAGGCATACACCTGCACATCGCCTGCTCTCCCCCTCTTCATCCTTTCATTTCTAGCTATACAGTGCATTACCCACCAACCCATTCTCCCTTTGCTTCTTTCTCCTCATTGATTTGACAGCCAAATTGTGTTTGTCCGAGAAGAAACCTCAGTCCAAGCAGCATGGTTTCACAGGTCTAACAGCTGAAAACCTTGGCCTGTGACTTTTTTTTTAAACTCCTTTGTCAAAGTTTTCTACGGATGACGGGATGATTGTTTCTCTGTGTCTGTCTTTCTCTTTTTCCCCAGCCAAAGAGGAACAGAGGCAGAAATATGGGAGGGAGGGGTTGTATGTGTTTGAGTGTGTGTGCACTCACACCTTTGAGAAATGACCTATGACAGGGATCCAAGTTTGATATCCCTTTACGTGTAAATGTCATGGTCCTTGAGAACAGTTGACACTTGTTCCGTCACTGTACGCCCTCGGCTTATCACCGCCCAACACTGCCTAATGGAAATGACACATGCCTGTTAGAATAGCACGTGAGGGCTTCGGAAGTGTGTGTGTGTGTGTTTGTGTGTGTGTATAAGCGCTAGGGCACTGTTGGCCTGCATCTCTGTCTTTCTGTCTCTCTTTAAGCACCGTTGTTATCCCTTCTGTATCTGTTGTGGGGTCAAAGTGGCTCGGTAACAGATTGTGGTTGCACGCCTGCTGTGACCTCCTCTCATAGCATTGCAGTAATAGGATTACGCAGTGCCCCCTACTGTCAGAGGCAAGAGCTACAAGACTCCAAGGCAGTATTACTGAGGCTTAACGCTGTGTGGAATCTTTTCACCAATGTCAACTTGTGATCCAACGTGATGGCGCTCCTTTTTAATTCTATCCGCTTTATTCCGTCACCTCACTTCTTCCTCTCTCCTATCACCCAACTCTCCCCCCTCCTCTTCCTCCTGTTGTGACCTTCCTGGTGACAGTTGATGAATCAGAGAGTCAGGGAGACAGCGGGCGTCGACTCCGTCACACCCCGTTAATATGCATGCAAATGTAGCACTTGACATTTCTACTACAGCGCTATGCAGGCTAGGGACGAGAGATGTGCTGGTGGGGAGGACTGACTGGGAGGTGTGGGTGTGGGTGGAGGGGGCAGAATAAAACTGATAGAGAGAGAGAGAACAGAAAAAAAACGGACAGTATTATCCCCATGTGTGTAATTCCCCCTCTACGAGTGGAAACATCAATAGCTGGACCATTAGCCACCTGGGAACTGAGTTTGGAGGGCTGAGTCAGGGGAGTGAACATAATGGTGTACAGGGAAACAGACACTCAGTGTATTAGACACCCATTACAAAGCTACTTGCAATGAAGACAAAGGTAAGGTCATGGTGACACTCCACTGCTCAGCGCTTCAGACTATACAAAGACTTCATACTTCACACGCATGCAGCAGTGTGAGCACATGAAGTTAGTGTGGCGAGATAAATCCTATAGCCTCAGTGACCTTTGCTAGAGGCCTCACATCCCTGAAGCAGGACTGTAAATCTCTTGCGGTAATTACAGTCTCCAACCCTCGCAGTGCTGCATGTAGGAGCCCA
Organism: Cyclopterus lumpus; assembly: GCF_009769545.1. NCBI lineage: Eukaryota > Metazoa > Chordata > Actinopteri > Perciformes > Cyclopteridae > Cyclopterus > Cyclopterus lumpus. Next base: position 18,146,248 of record NC_046980.1, on the reverse strand, counting down.
AGGCAGAGTTTGGGTGGGCTCCTGGAGGTGAGATATCTTGCCCCGATAATAACTCAGACATCGGTTTTAAACCACATTTCCCCCCTACACCTGCTCTAAACACCTCCTGAATAATCAAAGAGTATGAACATGGGGCAAGAGGAGCTGGGGATGAGCAATGAGGTGCAAAATAAGTTGGCGACAGAGAGGGATGGGAGAGCGAGAGATGGACAGATTACAGGGTTCCACATAAAAGCTGAATGAATGGGATAGCTGGGGCAGTGTTATACCAGGTGGGATCGTATATTACTGACCAGGGGAATGTCTTCCTCTATGTTGGTACTGTAGGGCAGATTGGTGAAAACGGGGTCCATGTCCTGGATATCAGTGATGGTAATAGCCAAATTGGCAAGCCGGGACAGAGGTCTCACTTTGTCTTGATCCTGATAGAAACAGAAGCAGAAGTTTTAGTACGTGTGTGTTTTTATTTGACTTGGTGTGTTGGCTCTGCGTTCATGTCTGTTATGCTCGTGCTGACCGTGGCATTGACAGTGAGCTGGTACGCTGAAGTTGCCTCGTAGTCCAGGGGTTTGATGACCGTGACGGTGCCTCGGGCCCCGTCGATGGAAAAGAAGGGAGACAAAGGCTGGAAGGAGAAGAGAACGCTGCCTCCAGTGCCCTGGTCTGGATCTGTGGCATTCACCATGAACACTGATCTGCCCACCGCTGTGTTCTGAAAGACACAAACACACACACACACATAAACTTATGACCTTTATGTGGTGTACCCGGAAGCCTTATCTAGCTTCATAGCCACAATTTAATTTGGATATCATTTTTGAGACACGTGTACTAGTTGTGATTGTGAATGTGCATATTCTTCCGCTGCGGCAACTCTCCCAAATAATTCTTGGTCGATCTGGATGAATAAAAAGCAATGAATAACATGGCTGTTTTGATCACTTGTGATTGGTTGCTGGCCAAAATGTTCTCCAGTGGCTCCACATGGCAAATTGTAGAGCACAAACAGTCTGTAAATGTATTTAACATACTGCATACCAAATGGACAAAAGAGGAAAAAGATTAAACACAGCTGAAGACGTTCAATATTATCTCTTCATGGAATAGTTTCCAGCAAAATGAAAATGCATTCACTCACACACCAAGAGAGGCTTGTAACTATAGCTGGGCTGTGTCTGAGCAGCAACATCAGAGATACAAAACCCTTTGGACCACTGTGCAGGACTTGTTTGTGACGTTATGTTTTACAGACTCTCCCATTAACATTTCCATTGAAAAGCTTGAGAGAATGCTGAGATGGAACCAATGTCGCCATCCTGTCCTACAAACTTCACCGGATCACCAAACGATATGTGGATGAAATTAGAATGATTACATTTTAATTTTGAGCTCAACTTCTTTCAGCGCTTCATGTGGATGGACGGTTTCAGAACTGACCCAGCTAGCAGCTCAGTTTGAATTTGACCACACAGGGTAATTCTTTGGCATCTCGGTTTGACAGAATGTCTGTTGCAGCTCCACATTGTGACTTCCTCTGATGAAACAGATCTTACTAGTGCACCTTCAATGGTTTTGGGATACCTATTGTCAGTGGGTATTTGTCACAGCTTGTTGGAAATAAATGTCTTGCCTATCTGTGTTTCCCGCTAAAAATGTCTTTGGTATCTAAAATCTAAGAGTTAATAAAATATCAACAGGCAGCACAATATCAGAGTTGAGTTTGTCTTGGTTGTTGTCAGTGTTGAAACCTGGCGAGTGGAAAAACCCAGGTATTGCAGAACAGCTTGTCTGTAAGTTTGAGGAAAATCCTCATTAATTGGAATTTTATCTCAAAACAGCCACAAAGAAATGAGAATGCCCACGGATACAAGAAGAAAAAAGCTTGTGCGGGAGGACCAGAGGTATTCCAGCTATATTACTGGAAAGAAACTACTATTCTTGACTTTTTGTTTTTGTTTTGTCTCTCGCACACTGACGTGCGCCCACACACAGTGCAGAGTGTGTGGCCTTGTTTACTGCAGGGGGAGAGCGTGGCCACATGGGGGAGGTCATGGTGTTGAACTGAGCTGGTCCCTGAGCCAAAACTAAAGTGACACAGTAAGAGAGCAGTTGACCCCACCGGCTGTCTGCACAGGTGTCAGGGTATTGTGGCCGGTGTGTGTGTACATACATGCTACCATGTGCTAGTGTCGTGCTGTTTCAGGGTCTATAAAACCCTGTGTGCGTTTGTGTTTGTGAGTGCTGGGCTTAGAGCATGTGTGTGTTTGCTTCAACATGTGGGATGAGCCAGTGTCTGTGGATGTGTGTGTGTGTGTGTGTGTGTGTGTGTGTGCGTGTGTGTGTGTGTGTGTGTGTGTGTGTATGTGTGTGTGTGTGTGTGTGTGTGTATTAGACCTGCTGACACAGCAACATAACGGCAAGATAAGGCCAACTGCCTCCGTCTACATGTCTATACATTAAAGCAGCTGCCATTCCCCCTCGATTTCCTTAACCACTGGTCTGAACACATGAGCGGTGCTGGGAACCGGTTCGTTCGTCTAATCAGATTAAGCCTGGCAGCCACAAGGGAATTGAGGGACAGAGGGAGGAGAGAGATCCGAGTGGTATAGCCTTGGGGGAAGACGAGGAGAGCAATGGATATCAGGGTTCAGTTTCTCAACCATTAAGTTGAAACCCCCATAGAGTCGTCTGATGTTAGCAGACAGTGTCGCAGGAGTTTTTATTGCCCGCTTAGATCTGAGGTGCGTAGCTTCATAACCCCCAACACCCATTTTTGAGTTAAGTCGTTTTTCATTCCTGTTTCTACAACTATACGGTGAAGCAGTGGCTGTGGTGTGGAGCCACTCTTATTGTCGAAGTGAAACACCTCTTGCAGGGAAAATAAGTAACCTTCTGCTGTGCTCAGGTCACTGGGTGAATCGACTGCAGCATCGAGAGTGGAGCTGAAGTCCGCACAGCAACCTCCCGTTCTGGAAAATGAAGCCAATTTGGAAGTGCCTTAAACTTGGGTGCAAAAAGAAAAAGGTCTGAGAAAATATCCCTACTCCTCACTCGATTCATTACCTCAGTACACATTGTAAACACAAGTTTATGGTCTCAATCTGTATTTCCAGGTATTCTTCGATACAGCATGATGCTCATTTAGTACATTTTGGTGACAAAAATAGACCATTGAGCAGGATATGCTTGTGAATGGACCTGTATTTGTTTAGCGCTTTTCTAGTCTTTTGAGCACTCAAAGGGCTTTAACACTACATGACATCATTCATATACGAATGGGAGGAGCTAAGGTCCCACCTGCCCATCAGCAGTAACTAACATGTACACACATTAACACACCATAGGCACAGCTACGGGAGCAATTTGGGGTTAAGTGTCTTGCCCAAGGCCACATCAACATGGGCTAGCAGAACCGGGAATCGAACAACCGATCCTCTGATTGAAGGACGACCCTGAGCCACAGTTGCCTGGAATGAGCGGTCACAACCAAAAATGCTGAAAAAAGCCAGTTCACCACGTCCACTTTTTATGTACAGTCTATCAGCAAACCGCAACGTTGAAACAGTTACTAATCCACTCCCCCACAAGAATAATTGCACTTGAATAAACATCTAAGCTGCATGTCTCTGATATATTTATTATGCTTGACAAGCTGTCTGCTGATGAGGGAACTGGAAACACCTGTAAAAATGTACCCACAGCCTGCAGCATGAAACTGGAGCACAGGCACTTATTAAATGGATACAAATACGTAAAATCAAACTTGAGATGAATGGATCAAATATTTCTGCCTGTGCTTGTTTGTGTGTGTTTACGTGTGTGTCTGGAATGGGTTCCTGCTTTATCAACTTTGCTTTGATGTCAAGGAGGCAGTTTGATAGTTGAGCATTAGATGTGTGTGCGTGTGTGTGTGTGTGTACACATTTTTTTAGAAAGAGGGTGAGATCTGGATGTGTGTGAGGATGTGTGTGATATCTCTCTCTACACAGCAGCTTGTGAAACAATGAATCATAAACACCTCCCAGTGTCAAATGCCACAAGGTTCAGTAAATAACATCACACACACAAACACACACACACACACACACACGTCTTGATCTGCCAAATTTGACAGTACCGCGGTGCTCAAAACAGTTCAAGAAGCACAGATGACCAGCTCTCAACATGTCTGTCATTGTGCCAGTGTGGTGCGTCAGAGGTGAGCACACTTGACTGTGTGCAGGTGTAGATCACCTTTGAGCTGCTATTAGACTCTGGAGGCTCTAAAGCCGATGAACAGATCCACAACACAACCATTACCTGTTCACCTTGTTCATTCTTATCTTGTTTTCCTTTATCCCCCGGGAAAAAAGGCTTTGAAGGTCAAAACGCAAAGTGGTGCATTTCAATACTCAGAGAAAAGCAATAAAACAACCTATTGAAACAGTTGGATCATCAGCTGCTCATGATTCATTGTTCTGCATTCCAGCAGTTGACTACTACTAGTAGTACTACTACAACAACAACAACAGCAACAACAACAACAACAACAACAACAACAACAGAGAGCTCACTCCAGCTCGTGTGGTAATCAGAGAGCAAAGAGCCATCTGGCATATAGTCTTCTACTTGGCCTTCTTCCATTGGATCTCAATAGCCTCGCCATCAGTCCATTGATTGGACCCGTGTGATGTAGATTACAAGTCAATGTGGGTGACCAGGCACAAAATGCAAGGCCATGAATCCTTTGGTTTTTATTATCCTATAAGTCTGTCCAATTACTTCTCCATAAACGATTCACACAATAAACAGTGGAAGGCTTGGCGAGACCAGTGGCAGCTAAACTGGGAACCACTGCATGCTAGTTGAGAAGCGTTGTAAGTGTCACCACCTCTTTCTTCAGAAGAGCAAAAGACAGTTTTTCTAGCCACGTTCATATTCCCACATATATGCCTTGACAGTGCCTTGTAGCTTGTGAATACATGGGGTCTATTTCCTATGGGAAGCAGAATGTTAAGTGGAGAGACAGTTGGAGAGGGATGAAGAGAGTTCCCTGCTGTGTCTTATCTGAAGAGCATTGCAGGAAATCACCCTCTTCTCCCTCTGAGAGCAACTACTTATGGAAGGAGAGACATACTGTAGAGGAAACAGAGAGATACTTAAACCAAGAGCATACTGTATTTAATGGAGACTATTCAGACCTCTTGTTGTAAACCTAATTGAGGAATCATTCAAATGTTTGCCATTATTCACCTTTAATACTTCCTAATAATTATGCAATATACATTAGGACTACATTTAACAAATTATTCAGACCCTTTGCTATTATTCTGCAAGTTAATTTTTTGTTTAAATCCTCATTTATTTGAACACCATTGAAATGATTAAAAGCCATCTGCGAGAAATTCACTCGATGAGACATGAATTAAAGGCACATAACTTCATATACCTTCCTGTAGCCCTTAAGTCAAAGGAGAGGTCCAAGATAGACTTAAGTTGAGGAACAGATCCCCGAAGAGTGTAAGAAATTATTAATCAATACAATCTCACAGGAGCACAGGTGGCATCATTGTGTGAAGGACAAATGGGCAACTAGGGCATTGGTCTGGCAAGAGACCAAGTACCCAACGGCCACTCCAACACAGTTTCAGCAAAAGATGGCAGAGCCAATCACTGCTGCATTTCATCAATCAGACCGCTGAGATAGAAGCCACTTCAGACATAACACATAACGGACCAAGAGAATTATGCCAAACAGCTCTTAAAGGATTGACAGCATGAGAAAAAAGCTTCTCTGGCGTGAAGACACAAAATTGGCAACTTTTTGGCCTGTTCCACATCATGCCACCATACAGTACAGCTGGTGAGAGCCACAGTTTGTTAATTCAATGGCTAATACAGTACAATACTAACAAAGCATGGGGCTCTACTGCTTGCTTTGGGGACGGATTCTTCTCTGGGGCAGACAAAGTACACACCCAATCAGAAGTCCACGTTTAAGTGCATGGAGTCACACTGAACTGTCTTCAGAGGAAGTCTGAATGTCCTTGAGCGGCTCCCTCACTGAACCCCAATGAAGACAGATCACTGATGCACTCTGTCAACAGTGGCAGAGCTTGATGGAATTAGCAAGGAAGAATGGGATTATAAAAAAGGGATAGCTAGACTAACAGAGAAGCTGGAATTGCTACAGATGGTGGTCCTACAAAGTAGTAAATAATGGGTTCAAACACAAATTGTATCTACTGTAGATGTGATGTTTCAGTTGTCCATTTAACTTTGCCTTGATGAAGTAATATGTCAAATGAAAATAAAATGAGGGAATCTGAATAATTTGTATTCTGTGATTTCTTTTCTGACATCTTTGTTCCTCCTTGTACCTGCAGTTTGATAAGTAATTATCAAAAGAAAACGAAGACTGAGAGGACGACAGACTGTGAGAGAAGAGAAAGAGAGCGAGAGCACAGACATGAACATATGAACGTGAAAGACTGTCACGAACAACTTTGAGACATCTCTAATTGTAACAGTTCAGCTCCACACCTTCTTTCTGTTAATAGTTGTTTTCATTAGATCTGTTTGTCTATTAACTCTCTTGTCATTTCAGACCCGGTCATTCACACCTGATCATCCTTCATTCCATTCACCTGGTTCTCACGCCCATCTCACCTGCAACCCATTCCCTCGTTAGTCACTCACTACTTAGGTTCCCTCACTTGCACTTGTCCTCTGCCAGATTGTCTTGTGTTTTGAGACCAAGTTCTCCAGTGTGTATTGTTCATGTCTTGTCCTGAAAATATTCTGTTCAGTAAAGGATTATTTCTTACTACCTCCGTTTCGTCCATTGTGCTTGGGTCCCTGGTCTTCGATCCGTGACATAACAATCTGGCCAGTCATGGACCCAGCACCCCCTTCTGCAGCAAGCCGGTTCGAGAGGATCCAGGATGCCCTCCAGCAGCACGAGGCGCAGATAGTCCGCTTCGCCGCGGAGACGCGGCAGTCCACAGCAGCCCAGGAGCGGGCTATGACGGCGATGACCACCCAGATGCTTCAACTGACAACTGCTCTGACCCAGCTCGTAGCCTCTGCGCCGTCTCCTGTCTCTCCGCCTCCTGCCTCTCTGCCGCCTGCTCCAACACACGAGCCTCGTGTGGGAACTCCGGAGCGCTACGTGGGACAACCCGAGGGCTGCAACCCATTCATTACGAACTGCTCCATTCTGTTCTCTCTGCAGTCCCACACCTTCGGCACAGAGGAGGCTAAGGTGGCCTTCACCATCAACCACCTGATTGGCAGAGCGCGACTTTGGGGTACTGCTGAATGGGAGAGACGTACGCCAGCTTGTTCTTCTTTCCTGCTGTTTTCTGCGGAGCTTCGCAAGGTGTCGGGGCGGTCTCCAAGGGTCCAGATCCAAGTGGGGGACTAGCGGAACTGCGCCAGGGGGATTATTACAGTTGTGGATTATGCCCTAGAGTTTCGCACAAGGGCACGCTTTAGCGACTGGAACGAGGCAGCCCAGTGTGAGGTGTTTTTGACGGGACTAGCGGATTATGTTAAGGATGAACTGATCTCTTTTGATTTGTCTGCCAACTTGGATGGCTTGGTAGAATTGACTTCCCGAGTGGAAAGACGCATCCAGGCAAGGCGACAGGAGCGACGCAAGGGGGAGACAGATCGTCGTGTTTTCACCCAGCGTCGAACTTCTCCAGCAGCCACCAGCTTCACCTTGGGGTCCCAACCAGGGGAGGTTGAACCCATGGAAGTAGGGCGCACCAGTCTCACCCGGGAGGAGCGGGAGCGTCGTCGCCAGGGAGGTCTTTGCCTGTACTGCGGCCGGGCTGGCCACTTCATATCCCGGTGTCCAGTAAAAGGTGTGGCTCACCCGTAGCAGGGGAGATACTGGTGAGCCGAACCACAAGACTCTCTCCCCACCAGAGACCCCTTTTCCACGCTCAGCTGCTGCTCGCGAACGGATCACAGACCCTCGCTACATTCATTGACTCTGGCGCTGACGACAGCTTCATTTATGAGGACCTAGTCCGTCAGCTGGGTATCGAGCTGCCTTGTCCTGTCCCAGCCAACGCTCTGGACGCCCACCTACTAGGGACAGTGACTCACCAGACCAGGCCAGTGCGCATGCTTCTGTCCGGTAACCACTATGAGACCATTAAGTTTCTTATCCTGCTGTCACCCCAGCATCCACTAATCCTGGGGCACCCCTGGCTCCGCTGCCATAACCCTCACATTGACTGGGCCACAGGGGCCATCCTGGGGTGGAGTGCATCCTGTCACCTGATCTGCCTGAAACGGGCTTCTGCACCTCAGCGGTCCGCTTGCCCCAGCTCTGCGTTGGACTTGTCAGGAGTGCCTACGGAATACCATGACTATCGGGAGGTGTTCAGTAAGGTCAGGGCCTCATCTCTGCCTCCACATCGGTCCTACGACTGTGCCATTAACCTGCAACCAGGCACTACCCCACCCAGGGGCTGCCTGTATTCCTTATCTGCACCTGAGCGAGGCCATGGAGGCGTACATCGGTTCCTCTCTAGCTGCTGTGATCATCCGTCCCTCTTCTTCACCTGCCGGTGCGGGGTTCTTCTTTGTTGGGAAGAAGGACAAGTCACTTAGGCCTTGCATTGACTACAGGGGCCTCAATGACATCACAATCAAGAACCGCTACCCACTCCCACTCATCTCTTCTGCCTTTGAGTTGCTCCGGGGGGCAACCATCTTCACAAAGCTAGACCTGCGTAACGCCTACCACTTGGTCCGTATCCGAGAGGGGGATGAGTGGAAGACAGCTTTTAACACCCCCACTGGGCATTATGAATACCTTGGCAAGCCCTTCGGTCTGACCAATGCCCCAGCCGTCTTCCAGGCCCTGGTGAATGATGTGCTGAGAGACAAGCAGGTGTTCGTCTACCTAGACTACATTCTTATTTTCTCGAGGTCCCGAGAGGAGCACATTCACCATGTCCAGGCCGTCCTTCAACGTCTCCTGAGGAATTCTCTGTTAGTTAAGGCCGAGAAGTGTGAATTCCACGCCTCTTCTGTCCCCTTCCTGGGTTACATCGTTGGACAGGGGATCGTGCAGATGGATCCTGGCAAGGTGTCAGCGGTGACGTCCTGGCCCATTCCAGACTCACGTAAGCAGCTACAACGATTCCTGGGGTTCGCCAATTTCTATCGGAGATTTATCCGTGGCTACAGCACCGTGGCTGCCCCACTCACAGCCCTCACCTCATCCAAGGTGCAGTTCCAGTGGTCACCCTCGGCTGAGGAGGCCTTCCGGACCCTTAAAGCCCGGTTTACCTCTGCCCCTATCCTTCAGGTCCCCGACCCAGAGAGACAGTTTGTTGTTGAGGTGGACGCCTCCGAGGTAGGGGTGGGGGCCATCCTTTCTCAGCGGGCTGCCTGTGACCAGAAGCTCCACCCATGTGCCTTCTTTTCTAGGCGGCTCTCACCTGCTGAGAGGAACTACGATGTTGGTAACCGAGAGCTGCTTGCCGTTAAGCTGGCCCTTGAGGAGTGGCGCCACTGGCTGGAGGGGACCAGTCTGCCATTTCTGTGTTGGACTGATCACAAGAACCTTGAATATATGCAGTCCGCAAAGAGACTGAACTCTCGGCAAGCCAGATGGTCTCTGTTTTTTACCCGGTTTAACTTTTCCCTCTGTTACAGGCCCGGTACTCATAACGTCAAGCCGGATGCCCTGTCCCGCCAGTTTGTGGACAAGGGGGATTCCACCCCTTGCAATGACAATATCCTTCCTGCCCCCGTCTTGGTTGCCGCTATCACCTGGGAGATAGAGGAGAGAGTCAAGGCTGCTCTGGAGTCCCAGCCCGGCCCGAGTTCCTGTCCCCCTGACCGCCTGTTTGTTCCCCAGACCCTGAGGTCCGAGGTCCTCCAGTGGGCCCATAGCTCCAGACTCACTTGCCATCATGGGAGCCAGCGTACTAGGGATGCTTTGCAGCAGAGGTTCTGGTGGGTGACTCTGGAGAAGGACACCCGGGAATTCGTCAACGCCTGTCCTGTCTGCAACCAGCACAAACCATCCCATCGGGCTCCCGCTGGTTTCCTGCAACCACTGTCTGTGCCCCATAGGCCCTGGTCGCACATCTCCCTGGACTTTGTTACCGGCCTCCCACTGTCCAACAAGCACACCACCATCCTAACAGTGGTCGATCGGTTCAGCAAGATGGCCCACTTTGTGCCCTTGCCCAAGCTCCCCTCAGCCAATGAGACTGCGGAGTTGGTTCTGCTTCATGTCTTCCGGCTTCACGGCCTACCCACGGACATAGTCTCTGACCGGGGTCCTCAGTTCACGTCCGTATTCTGGAGGGAGTTCTGTACACTAATCGGGGCCACAGCCAGCCTGTCATCTAGATTCCACCCCCAGTCTAATGGCCAGACTGAGCGCAAAAAAACAGGAGATGGAGACCGTTCTACGGTGTTTGGTCTCCGAGACTCCAGCAGCTCCTGTGGGTGGAGTATGCCCACAACACCCTGACCAGCTCTGCCACTGGAATGTCCCCGTTTCAGTGTGCCTACGGGTTTCAACCCCCATTGTTTTCTGCCCTGGAGGAGGTTTCCTGCCCCTCGGTCCAGGCCTTCGTCCGCCGCTGCCACCGTACCTGGGCCAAGGCCAGGGTTGCACTCCTCAGCTCGGCCAACCGTTACTCCACAGCAGCCAACCGGCGCTCCAAAGCCCCTATCTACCAGGTTGGCCAGAAGGCTATCGACCAGGGACCTACCCTTGCGAGTGGAGGCGAAGAAGTTGGCACCCAGGTTCATCGGACCATTCGAGATCCTGAAGGTCATCAACCCTGCAGCGGTGAGGCTCAAACTGCCCCAGACCATGCCGGTCCATCCCTCGTTCCACATCTCCAGAATAAAGCCAGTTCGGGAGAGTCCACTGGCCCCTGCTGTACAGCCACCGCGGTTCATCGAGGGAGGTCTTACCTACACGGTGCGCCGCCTGCTTCGTTCCCGCCGTTGTGGAAGAGGGTTACAATACCTGGTTGACTGGGAGGGCTACAGTCCAGAGGAGAGATGCTGGGTCCCGGCCCGACACATCCTGTGTCATAAGAGAGTTTCACCGCAGCCACCCTGATCAGCCCGCTAAGGGCTCCTCTCTCCCATTAGCAGCAGCAGACATCGGGAGGATGAGGAGGAGCCATCTTCTGATCTGGAGAACTCACCCAATGAGGAGAAGGCGGAGATGTCTGAGGAGTATTAGTCCTTCCCCAGATCCCCTCTGCCCACCCGGTGTGGCAATTGTTTTGGGATGTCGGGAGCCGTCCCTTAGAGGGGGGATTCTGTAACAGTTCAGCTCCACACCTTCTTTCTGTTAATAGTAGTTTTCATTAGATCTATTTGTCTATTAACTCTCGTCATTTCAGACCCGGTCATTCACACCTGATCATCCTTCATTCCCTTCACCTGGTTCTCACGCCCATCTCACCTGCAACCCATTCCCTCGTTAGTCACTCACTACTTAGGTTCCCTCACTTGCACTTGTCCTCTGCCAGATTGTCTTGTGTTTTGAGACCAAGTTCTCCAGCGTGTATTGTTCATGTCTTGTCCTGAAAATATTCTGTTCAGTAAAGGATTATTTCTTACTACCTCCGTTTCGTCCATTGTGCTTGGGTCCCTGGTCTTCGATCCGTGACACTAATAAAGAAGGGAGTCCCTATTTGCATTTAACTACAACTCGGCTAGGTTGAAGGAAGCAGTGTAGTGCTGGTCTCATGTGGGCATAATTTCAGGTCCTCTGGGACCCTGGAGAGTCCATGGCTGCCAAGACCTCAAGACTACATGTCCCAGTGTCTCTCTGAGACCTTGAAGGATGACAGAGGCTGAAGTCCACTGTGGGCTGCAGCTTTAAGTGTAATGGACTTCAATGGTTAAACGTCGGCTCTCTCCTCTAGGGAGTCCTTGCAACAGTGTGTGACAATACTCTGTCCAAACTGCCCGCTGTTTAATTCATTTATACATCACTCTACTGATAGAGCAACTGAAGTCAAACTCAATCAGACTGCAGTATGAAGGTAAATTATGCTCTTCAGGTGCACAAGCTAAAAGCTCCAAAATATTAAATTCTTAGCATTCTATGAATGTAACATTTTTCTGAAAAATAGTCATATCAAACTGAGTGTGAAAGATCAAGGGTTACAATTGCATTGGGAGCATGTCGCTGTTACTCATTAAAATAACAGACAACTAAAGTACCACCTCTACTCGGCACTTTCCCTTCTCTCCTAGGAAATGTTGATTAGTCCCGATCAGCAATCAATGGAATTTATGCCATAATGGTTCTATCACAGCTGGTTAGTATTCTTCTATGTATCTGTTAAGATACATGAATTACCATTTTGGAGAATCCAACTCTCCAAACCGATTATCAGCTGACATTGGGCGAAGGCGGGGTTCACCCTGGACAGGCCGCATCAATGGTTGAATGTCTAAATGTGCCCATCCCAGGGCACATATAGACATTCACAGCTATGGGCAATTTAGAGTCCAATTAACCTGAGCTTCATGTTTTTGGACTGGCAATCAAACACAATCAAACCATCACCCAGAAAATGATGTGATACTGTCCTAAATACTATTTAGTACTAAATACTAGGTCCAAGCCAGCAGCCCTCTCAATGCTTAAGGACTTAATTTGCTCAGGATTTGCGTATTAATGATATTCATAACACATACACTGCATCGATTTTGTGCTCAGGAAAATGTCTCGTATTCAACCTTAGATTTTCTAACCAAACGGTCTACAGATTGTTGATAAGTAAAAGATGCTGCTCTGCTAATGTCCTATCGATTGAGCCTGTGACAGATTGAGCTCATTTACCAATAAATGCAAATGAGAACTTTGGCCAGTGAGTTGACTCAACACCTCTCACTAAATAGGACAGATGGATTGAACCTCTGATCAAATAAATGACCAACTAATCAACTGACCTATACTGACTGAGATTGGTGCATCCCTACTTATACCCTGCTGCTCGTGGGCTGTTCTGCCCCCAACACCTGTCAAATGTCCGCCTTTGGCATGCTATTTCCAGTTGACTTGTTCTCGCTGGTAAAGGCTGTGGCAAACCCATATACTTTAGAGTGCAATGCTCTGCTCTTATTTTGTCAGAATTGTTGAAGGCATGGTGATTTGCAGGGGGAGCGCCCCGGCTCCGGCCTCCTGCTGCTCACGGCTCCAGAGGCCCAGCTGTTCACTACAATAGAGCCATGATTACACCTGCACTGCTCGCGAGGTTCTTAGTTCCTCCCCGGCTCTCGGCTCTCCGCTTCCAACCCAGCAGGAATGTGATTGTACGGGCTACGCTCACCATTTCACTGCCTGCCTCTCACAACCTCCGTCCCTCCGTTACTGCCTCCCACACGTGGCGCTTTGTTACTCTGCCACTGGCATTATTCTGACTGGTGTGAGGGCGTGTATCACAAATGAAGAGAAAAAGGAAGCTATAGAATTAGGTGAGATGTCAAGGAAGGAAAATGTGTGAGTAAAAAGGCGTTATAAATGCATGCAAAATGTTCCTGTTTTTTTGTTTATCTGGTGTCTGTAAACATCATCCAACAGGACACCTCAACAGCTGTTCTAAATCAGAGTGCAGGGTCTGCAGATAACTCCCAGTCCCTGCTGACTCAGACCTAATCATGGGTAAAACTGATGAACAAACTTTGGAACATTTGAACACAGCTCATCTTTTTGGTATACTGTGAGTATGTCAATGCAGAAAGCACAAGCTCAGCTCCGGGACCGCCTTCCACTTCTTACGCCATGATGAAAAATCTGGGAAAAACTCATCATTCTGAGTCACCACTTAACTGCGTACCATTTCATACAAGCATCTAAAGACAGGAAAGCAACAGACCATATGGAGGAGCCAATAGAAAATCCACTATGTTCCTCTTTTTCAACAAGTTGATTTAATCAGGTCTGTGCATTAATGAGTCCAACTTCAATGCTTGATCAAAATAATAAAAAAATGTTTTGAGGAAAATAAACCTGAACATAAGCAAACATCATCATAACCCCTCAGCCTGCAGCTTTAAGCAAGAAAAATGTTGATGACAAACATGCTAGAAGTCGAGAAGACTTGAATAACAAATGAATCGATCACATTCATGAAAATAAATGAACACCACAACTATGTGATGGATATATAACACAGACTATAGCATATAAATAGGTGATAGGCGATGGTAATGATTTCACTGTGTGCAGCTTCGACAGAGATGCTGAAGCAGGTGAATCACGAGACCACTTAAATTAATCATAAGGTAACACACAAAGCCATTTTTCACATTTGAAATTAGCTTATCAATAATTCACTGGTTCCGAAACAAGACTAAGTGTCCTTCATCTGCAAGGCTCCAACAGTAAGTGGGGAAAATTATACAAAAATGATTTATACTGCCGGAATTTGGTTTGGTTTCCTTTGAAACCGTTTTGAATTTTCCAAAAAAAATGATCATCTAGGATGATTAAAATAGTGTGTTTGTGTACTGTGTGTTTACTGTATAATAATAAATATCATCCCAAATCATGCTTGCAGTACAAAGGCTCAAGGACATCCCAGAGATTACAGATAAAATAATATTGAGCTGCGATTCACAAAGAACCAAAAACTGTGTCTACCATCCCAAACTCAGAAACATCTTCACAGTTCAAACACTTATGTAAATGTGCTGTGTGCGGAGCAGCCCAGCCATGTCCCTGGTAAAATGAGCCATCAGGCCCAAGGGGCTTATAGTAACAACTTTAAGTCATATGTCATAGCAATAACATCCACCAATGAGACAGGCCTCCTCATAAAAGGTGTCTCAGATGTCTGCCATTATAATTCCACTCATGGAAACAGTTGTGACAGGGGTTTGTTTAAAGTCCATGCTTTCCCATTGGAACCAAGCTGCAGTCCTCTTGTATGGAGCACGGTTCTCCCCATGTGTGGTCTGTGGTTTGTGCTGGAACCTAGCCCTTCAATCTTAGCATCCCCAGTGGTAAATCTCAGGTGGATGATGCCATTATTGCATCTTGACTTCAGTTTGAGCTAAGGGACAGACTGCCAGAGTGACAACATTGCAATCAGCAGATAGGTGTGCTTATCAGTAGTTCAACTCCAATTCCAGGAATAATGGTTCTTGGAGGAGAGATTTCTGTGGAGCTTTGTTCTGAAACTGACGAATGGCAGCTTAGCAAGCACTCCCTGTGCTTTGTACAGTCATTGTGGAATGATATGCCAGCTGTTTGATTGTCAGCAAAAATTGGAAAAAATAAGCTACCAACTAACAACCAGCCCAGTGTTGCCAGCTCCTTTCCAATGACGGTTGCAAGCACTATCGCTGAATGTGGCGAGAAAGTTTCAAAGTCGGCAGCACTGACAGCCCGTCCCTTCAGGACTCCCTTCAAAGCCCCTCCACTCATGTCATGTACTTATTTTATGGATGGAAACAGTGAACTCGACTATTGTTAGTACTCAAAGCTGTCCAGCTAGCAGCTTGTGTAAGACTCTGTGATGCACAGATTAAATAATATTGTCAGGTAGCCCAAATGCTTATTGCAGTCCTGCAACAGCCACCGATACCGTTTTTTTCTTTCTCTTTCTTTGTCAGAGCATTTGATTTATTGTTCTGTAAATATAATTTAAATAAATATAACAAAAACTATTTCAAAAATATATTACAAAACCTAGCTTTAAAGCTGTAAAATAAACTAATTTCTGGTAAACAGGTTACTGTAAGAACATTTCTGTGTACTCTAAAACAAATGATGGTCAATAAACAAACATTTAAGTCCAATAGGAATAGAAGATTGGTCACAATTGCAGGGCTAACTATAAGTTCAGTTTCATTCCCTGCTTGTCAAAAGGCACATCACCACATTATCCTCAAACAACCCTATCAAGTTTGTATGTGTTGTGTGTATGTCTCATCTAAGAATTGTAGCTCTTTTCATATTGGATTATGATTGGTCTCGTCCGAAAATCAATTGCTCCAAAGAATGGATTGGCAATGATATTTATATGCACTTCCCACACATAGCTGGCATTCATTTCTTCTTCCGTTTTCTAACAGCAGTTAGCCTTTCCTGGCAATTCATTTGATCACCTGTATGCAATATTTCTGTTAATCTGGTCGTGAAGACATAATACAACACATAATATAGAGGAAGTCAGTGTGTACTGTACAGCAACTTATGGCAAACAAAAAAGAGTGTCACATTAAAACCTCTTTTCATTCCATCTGACTCATGGACTGCTTTCCTCTCTGCCCACTCTGAAGCATTGCTGAGCGATGGGCGATTTTCTGGAGAAACACTCAGCCGAACAAAATGATTCCACACCAAAGACAGCGAGAGTCACTTTTAAAAGGCAAGGACAGCCTAGGAATGTGCGTGTGTGTGTGTGTGTATGCATACATGCATATATTCATTATGTCATGTTTTACCGTACTTTCCGTTTGAGTTAGATCCGTTATATTCAGGACTTTTTGTTGAGAGTGGCCATTCTGAGTGGTACTCACCTTTTAAATGGCCTTGGAGGTTGGGTTAAATGGTTTAGAAGGACTTAAGTTACAATTAGGATCAGGTCAGATTTGAGAAGCAGTGATGGTTAAAGTGAGGGGATAGGGAATCAATGCAGCCAATGGATCAGGATGTGCGTCTGTGTGATGTGTGTGGGGACAGGGCCTTTTATCAGTCGAGAAAAGAAACAAAGAATGTCTTTATCTCCTGATCGCTCTTCTCCGCCAACTGCCTTGCCTCTGTCAGAGCTCAAGGCTGACTGCCTCCAAAGAGCCAGGACTGTTTGTTTAAATGTAATAGTAATCAGGTCCGGCATGCCGCAGGGATCCACAGAGCCAGAGTGAGACAGAGAGTGACATGTGGGTTGATCCCCGGGGAAGAGTACAAGGACGGGCCACGTCGGCCAGACCTGCATCCTCTTTCTATCTGTTGTGGAAAGTTGTCCATCTCAATTGAGAATACTAAAAGTGGAAGTTAACTTATATTTAAAACTAGTAGGCCTATCTGTAGCAATGTTGGAGCTTGAGGAGCTGTGTCCTCTTGCCGTTTGGTGCCAATAGGCAACCTTCTTTCGGATATTTACCACACAAAATAGTGAGTCAGCCTTTATAACAGAATGAAAACGTAGAATGAAAAATGCATATACTGTAGGGGCCAGTGCTGGTCTCTATGGTGGCCCTTTTTTACAGTCAGTATACATTATATGTCTCCAAACTATGGTTAACATGGTAAATGGAGCAAATATAAGTGGCTAAGCTCTGGGAGACCGACTACACTAACACTGCTGCTCAAGTTAGTCATGTTAGAGGGTTTAAGAGGCATAAACTCCCTCAAGGGATTTTTCTACACATTGCAAGCGTTTTGCTCCTAAATACGAAGGGAAATTAGTGCATGCAAATGATATAGACTCTGGTGCTAATATTTTAGTTCTGACACTCTTATCAGCAAAGCTAAGTGTACTAAACATTCAGTTCGCAGCTTTTAATCTTAAGTCAGCTGTCGCCAACTCTTAATTACTTGACGACATAGCAAAATAACAATATACTTTGCGGTTTGTTGTTTTGAAGTTAGTCTTCTCCCCTGGAGTATTTCCCTCCCCAATACCATATCGTGGCCCTCCGCAGCTGAGTTAGGTTATAGTGTGCATGCAGAGGAGAGAAACTAGCGGACAGTAAGTGACAGCAAAAAGCAGTTCAGAACCTTACGTTACAGTATTCTCTCTCTTTCTCTCAGAGTTTAAGCATCCCACTAAAGGACTGGTTGGGTTAGTTTAAAAAGAAATCTTATTCTTTTATTAATAATTATTGCGGATCAACTTTAAGTCTTGAATACAGTGTGCCAAAGTCAGTAGGCTATTGTCATGTCAATGTGTAAAGACATATTTTGTCAACAAACCATCTTCTGACAGTTTGCATGAGGTTGTAGCTACAGGCTGTGAACAAGAATTAAACTGCCACTCAAAACCGTGTGTGTCTTCTCAACCTACAGATTTCAGATGGATTTTTTAGTTTAGTTATTTATAATTTTGGCAAAAAAGTTGGACACTAAACATAAATAGGTTCACTTTTTGGTTTGAAATGATTCAGATATGTTTTTTCTTCCTTCAAAGCACAATTATTGAAACTGACAGAGCAAAACATCCGCTCAAGTCTCCATTTCTCTCAACACATTTTCTGTGTGTGAGTGTGTTCGGTTTGGTCAGTATATTCATGCACTTCACGAACAATAACGTTGAAAAATCAAACCCAGACTGCATCATCAGAAAAGTGTTTTAGATTGAGCAGAGCATCGTGTGACGTCACACTGTGTGAACTGTGTGTGCAATAAGGTTACAAAATGGTGTTGTTTTTATGAATCATTGTATAGTTTAGCATGAGGTGGTTTTGTTTGCTACCTGTGTGTGTGGTTATGTGAATTGTGTCTAGTGTTTAATGTTTGTGCAAAAGCAATCTTAATAAGGAACTGCAATGTTTTTGTTTGTTTGATTTTTTAAATGGTTCCCCTTCTGAGTCCCTAATAGCCCACAGTTGATACACTATGATAGAAGATCTATGTTCTTATTATGAACTGGGTGGCCTTCTAGGAAAATTTCCCCCCTCCCAAAAGAAATGAACTAGTGGATGAAAGACAGTGTAAGGTAAAAGATAAGAAAGCCTGTTTGATTTTCCTCCTGCAGAATATCTTGTTCTCATACATAATGTTTTGCGTTCTTTTCCACTTTTTTCAAGTCATTTTTTAAAATAGAATTAAATGCAAATTAGAGTGGAGCTGATTATCATATAAACGGCAGATGCCTAGAGGGGCAAGACACACGCTTTATTTATTTATTTAGTCATATTTTTCACAGTTCCCCATACAACTCTGACTTTAATCAGTCCACACTTTCTTTTAAAAGACATAAGGGAACCAGGGACCAGTTGAAGCGATGCGTGTGTTTGACCGTGTGTCTAGGCAGCTTGGATTTGTGTTTGTGCGTGTGCATATGAGCGGTGTGTGAGTAGAGCAAGAGGCCGACAGATCGACCTGCAGCATCCATGGACCTGTGCTGCTTCATGAGCATCATGTCAACTGGTGCTGTGCATTGTTCAATAAGCTGCACACTGCTCCTTCTCATTGCGTCATGTTCATCCTCTTCCCCTATTCACACTGAGGTCAATCACCTGTGAAGGTATACATCTGGAACAACATCACAAGGCTCCATAATCCAATACTGAGCGGTAACATTACAAAGTCACACACGCCAGTACAAGTGGTCTGATCTGAATTCACTGGGAATGAGGGAAACGTTGTTCAGGCAATTACCCGGAACTAACACGGAGGGGGAGAGATGAAGGGAAGTGGTTGAAGAAAATTACGTGGGAAGAGATTTAGACAAAGACAAAGTAGAGAGTCTGAGCACTGCACTTAAATCAGCAGAAAGGGAAAATTGACCTCCAAACGAGCAGTCTGTGTTTGATGTTAATACTTAGATTAAAGGTTGATTATCTTTTCATCGCAGTTCTTTACGATTGCTTTTGTATGATATTGAAAACAAGGCTTGTTTTATCAAAAAACTACATGTTCTTATAAAATGCGAGTGGTTCACACAACCAGTTAAACGATGCTGTGCTCAATCTAAAACCCTCTGAACACTTCTACTCTTCTAAAGATTTCGTGTTGGTTGTATTTTTTCAAAGACATTGTTCAGATGAATATATTGAACAAACACAACTGAGAAGACCAGTAATGCACACTGACAAATACATTATATGTAAATATATTTCTCTCCATATTGTAAAGACACTCAATACATCCAGAATCCAAATCAGAAAACTGCGCTGTGGACCTGTGTTTTTTGTATTTTTATAGTTTATCTTGATTGATGAGTTGCCAATCATTCAATTAAGTGTTTGGCCAGCTCACTTGTTTATTGGCCAACCGGTTCATGGGTTTGGGTTTTTAGAAAATGGCAAACAAGTGACTTTATGTGAGATTCCTGTCTTCAGAGAACCATGTGCTGCATGTTACAGAAAGCAGCATGTTGAATTGCACATTGGGTGCAAAGCAGAACATGTGTTGAGAGTTTTTGGAGCCTTGAGCTGATGTTTTGCTCTCAAGAGTGTGATTCATGTGAAATTTGAGTGTGTTGGCAATAAAAATAAAAAAAAAGAAACGTGTGAGAAACTTGACAATATGCTAAAAAGCTGCTAACAGGTAACCTCTGGCAGTAGAATAATCCTGTTTGTCTAACCAGTCATTGATGTGCTCTGTTTGTACCATCTCAACTACTGCAGTGTCACAGAAGAAGTTGCAGAAAGCACAGAGGCGAGACTACCCAGATCCCAAAAAAGACCGTATCCTTCTTTTTTTGGTGTATTTGCAGTTCATGCACAACATACAAAATCCATCTGAACCCATCTATTTACATTTTTGGTGCTCATGAGATTTGTATAGGGTGGGACGATTCACAGTGTGGCCTTAAAGCAAAAAGGTTTGAAACCACCAGTACGTGGAGTTAACACATTGGGCCAAATGATGTCAAGACATCAGGCGTGGCACTTCACCCGGGTTCCATGCCTCTCCGTGCACTGCCAACATTTTTGAACTAAGGGGATGGTAGAAGAGAATTGACGACTTTGAGGAGCTTTGAGAATGTAGGTCTGCTGAGAGGAAAAACCTGCGTGGAGTATAAAAGACCCAGGTGTTTCCTCGTCACAAATCCACGTCTGCAACCAGTCTTGCTGAAATTATAACCGAGTCTTTGATTGTCATTCTTTGATTCTTTCAATTATGCTTTAACAAAGGAAAAATGCTTCGGTTCAAAAACAATATCGAAATAAACATGTCAAATGTACTGTGCTGCTCTGGTACCTCTGCATGTTACACCAACAGTGTTTGGAGCTGAGGAGAGGCTGCGCCTTACGCAGCACATTCCCAAAACAAACTGTGCTGCCCAAGTTGCTTCTGAGGCCATCTCAGCAACATCCTGTGGGATTCAATGCACTCTGCTTTTTGATACACTACTCTCTTTCTCCTGCTGCCTTTTCTCTCCTCCCTCCTTGTATCCCGGCATGTGCTTGTGTCTTCACTCTGCACCCCTGAATCTCTCCGTTCTGCAGTCTTAATGTCTCAGGTGTCTCTCTGCAGACGCAGACAGACACACACACAGAAACATAGATGCTTCCATTTCAATGCATAATTCACAAACTTTAAGCAATTGCATGCACATCTGAGTACTTATATCCAGACTTTTCTCCTGCACTATGACCCCAGTTGCCATTATTCAAGTGTTTCAAGAATGCCAGTGGTTACTGTACTGTGTTTGTGTTTGTGTGTGTGTTTGTGTGTGTGTTTGTGTGTGTGTGTGTGTGTGTGTGTCTGTGTGTATACATCACCACACAACCAGAGCATTAAAAGGCCTTCATCTCTTTACCAGCTAAGGAACTCTAATAGGACTGGGGTGTTGGATGGGCAAAATAACACTGAAACATGGTATTAGTATGCAGGGTTTTTAGTCTCAGCAACTGTACGAGATAAATATGGAGAAGGATAAGTAATAGGAAGACAGATCAGCCTGGTAGAAATTATGAGCAATCAGAAAAAATAATTCTAATTCCAGCCCGAGAATCACAATCTGCCAAAATTGTTTGAATGTCAACTTGATGGAGGATTAAGGGTTGAAGTCTTTACGAGCCATCTGCTCTGGTCAGAGTCAATAATACCTTAGCTGTCCTATGACGACAACACAGACAAAGAAAACTATTTGCCATGCCAGTGAAGCGCTTTTGACTGGACTACAAAGAATAGAATAATGGGTTTTTTTCATGACACATGTCAAAAGCAATTCAAACACTAAATGTAAGGAAATAACCTCATTAGTTTCAGCTTTTCAATTATGTCCAAAGTATTGATAATAATGTGGACTGTGTCATCAGTGTAACGATAAAGATATATCTTTTAACGTATGTTTGAATTGCCTAGCTGCTGAGCGGATATTCTGTGGGAAAGTGGAGAATGTGACAAATAGGAGAGTATTGGCATATTGGTCGCATGCAGCAAAGCAAGCACCAAACTTGAAGGCACCACACCCCGTTGATCGCACTGGATGTAGCTGAACTGAGCTAAACGTGAAGTCACATACAGGAGGATGAACCGATCTGAACAGACAGAGAAACCGCAGCACGACTGCACTCCGTTTGCAATCACTTCATGTAGCTCTGCAGCAGAGTGGGGACACGGAGTAGGACTGCATGTGGGAGGAAGATGGACACGATCAATGTACCAAACGGTTTACAAGGTTTAAGCTGTGTGCATATTATTTGATAATCAAAAACACTGGCAAAACAGAATGGCAATGTGTATAATCATCTCCTGTATAAAGTGATCATTACATGGCAATTTGGTACTTCCTACAACAATGCAAATAACCCAACCTGTTATTTCCAAAATTTCATTTCCCTTTCATTTCTCTCTTTATCTCAATTAATGGAATGTGACGTTGTCAAGTTAAATTACATCTTGTTGATGAGACGCGACACCAGTAATGGAGTGCTCAATGAGAGGAGTGTCTTCGACTGCCTCAATCCCCTTCGCTCATGCAACATTGCATATTAGCATTTTATTGATTAATTTGTAGCAACTGCTGAAATGTTGCCTCCAGTTTGTATTAACAGTAGCTCACACTCTTCTTATAATATGCCTGTCCTGCCCAAATCCCTCCTGTAAGCACTGTCTCAACTTCCTTTCCGCTTTTGTCCTGTCCCTTTTAACCTACCTTTTCTATAAGCCGGGTCTTGTGGTGAGGGGGTCACAGAAGAAATAGAGAGCACAACGCACAACTCAATTATACATCAAAGCCTTTATGGTGGGGACACAACGGAAAGGGTGAGTTAAGAAGGGGGTGGGGAGGAAGATGGTTAAGGACGAAAGCGGTTTCTCTTGGATGAGGAGGGACCTTGGTGACGGTTGCTGGTATCCATGTTAGTGGTGACTACAGGGAAAACAGATGCTTCTTTCTAAGAGCAAGAAAACATGTGAGGACTGTCAGAAAGCTAATGAACTGAACGACTTCCACCTCAGGTTTCAAACCCATCATTTTACCAATCGGTGCAATTCTGTTTTAGACTCTCAAACTGGCGGCTCAAGCACAAGGCCTGAGGAGCATAGTAGACAATAAGGCATATGCATGTTTACAAAGTTGGAACATACTACAGAGAAAACAATGTTGAAAGTCGAAAGCTGTATCGTGTTGATTTGTTTTTCTAGCCTTACCTTGGGTCCAAATTGTAACATTTAAATTCCCTGTGAGGAGCATACATGTGCATGGGAGAATCACTTTGCGATCAGCCTGTTAAACTATGAGATATGAGCTTTGTGAGAAGCCAACATTTTTGGGCTTGGAGCCACACTAGACTCCATAAAGTCTCCAAAATACAGTCATCTGCCCATTCAAGAAGTATTGTAAAAAAGTATTTAAGTCTACTGTGTGTGTGTGTGTGTGTGTAAAAAGATGGACCAATACACCCACCATCAGTCCCCTCAGCCAGTGTGGCAAAAAGCTGGTTTGTTGTAAACGGCAAAGTGCCAAACAAGACGCCATCAGACTCAATAGAATGATTCCCCGAAAATGCAGCAGAGATTTGACAAAGATGGGCTTTAGGATGGAGCTTAAACATCTGTTTGCCACCTTAATTAGTTTGAGAGGTGTTTGTTGTGGTTGTCATGTATGCCTGCTGCAACACATCTCTGTGGGATATGAGGTGTAAATTGAACAGTAAAAGCAGCAAAAAATATATTGTAACTGGCTTTCAACTACCAGATGAGTCCAAGTAAGGTATGCTTAAATAAAAGATCCAAGTAAATCATATTTCACTCTACACAGAGCCTTTGTACAGGTATGGCTCACTGTACGACGAGAAAGAGGGGAACATGTTGGGACCAGGAAGTATGTCTTTAGTATTCCTATTCCTTTCTTCCTTACTTCTCTATAATGCATTATTTTTCTTTAATGCCTTTCTCCCTACCATCTCAATTGTGGAAGTGACAGCCAAAACAGATTTGGGCAAATTGGACGGGCTATAAAGCTCTATTAAGGAAAATCTAGCCACGGTCTGAGAAGCAGTTAGGGGGAGGTGCATATTGAGACACAGAGGAAGACAGAGGGAAAGAATTGTTGAGGAATTTGCATAATGCCAAAATGGAGCCCTGGTGAGGTTGAAGGCACGATTTGTAGCTCAACACATTTCTCTCCCCCCCCCCACACACGCACACGTTAATTTCTTCTTTCAACCCATAACCATGGTGTTATACGCACTGCAAAAGGCAATGAGAGCAGCTGTAACACTTTGTATAATAATATGGAGGGACTGACAATATGCTGTCTTCAATGTTAGCAAAACCCTGTCAAAATTCACAATTCTGCCAAGTGAGTGTTAGAAGGAAGGAGAGTGCCAAAGGCAGAGGTGGTGGAGATGCAGGGGTGGGACACACACTCTTGAAAGAAAAGGGAGAGAGCGGGAACGACAGGTTGATTTATTCAAAGAGTGAGGAGTGGGTGAATCAAACTTTAATGGCTTTTGGGTGTGCAAGCCACTCTCTCTCTCCCTTCAATCTTACCCCGCTCATTCAGCAGCCCCTCCTCCAGAACACACTTTTCAATGGTCACTCACAAACACGAGCGTTAGCTTATTTTGACAGACAAATCTGCGCCCATCTCAGCGTAGCACGCAAATCAAGGTGCTCTTCATGCTCAGTGGGATAAAGTAAATGACAGAAAGATAAAGAGAGGGAGGGGAGGTGATTTACCTTCACGAGTGGCAGCATACCCAGGCAGTGCTTGTTGCTTTAACCTCTGGACTGGAAAGGATGCGCGGAAACAATTGTTCTCCAGGCACGACATCCTCTCTGACAACTCACTGAAGCTACCACTTGCCTAGAAAGGCTTACTAAGTCCACAAATGAATCATTATTCATGCAGGTGTTTGACTGCACTCACTCCTTTGAGAATGTGCTGTCCACACATGAACCCAGTGTACAGTACTGCAGATGGGAATCTACACCTCCACACACACAAAATGCAAAATCTCATATTAAGGCGCTCTTTCTGGATGAAATATGAGAACAAACATCTGGTAAAACATCCTGGGCCTGAAAATAAACCGTCCATATGTACTGTATTTCTAATGTATAAAGGAAATGGAGGCGTAAATGTAGGAGTTTAGATTAGTTTGTAGAGGAGGATCATGTGCTGTGTTCTAATCAGTGCTGTCAGACATAATCACACGGGTAGCTGGAGAGAAGATCTAAAAAACACAACAGCTGACTGTTTCAATACTTCTTAAAGCACTTTCTTGCTAATTGTATTCATGACTTCAGGAACAGCTTCTCATTTGCCATTGTAAACTGGAGAAAATGTAAATTTCTTCATTAAGGATATTTCTTTTGAGAAACCACAACTTTTGCTTAGAATTGGGTTCAAGCACCAACTCTGTGTTGGGGAAAGTTATAAATGGAGCCCGAGATGAGTAAAATATTAACTGCTTCCCATTTAACCTTCTCACTTCATCCATTTCTTCTCCCTTTCTCCCTAAATCCTTCCCTATGGGGCTCAGGGTCTTAGTGTCAGGCAGAATTCTCTTTGAGACCTGCGCCTGTCAACCAGCCACCACTCAGCTCAGTTACCACTAGATTCAATTACACTCGACCAGGAGAGATGATACTGAAATCATTACGGGCTA
The DNA here is from genome assembly GCF_009769545.1 of Cyclopterus lumpus. Taxonomy (NCBI): domain Eukaryota; kingdom Metazoa; phylum Chordata; class Actinopteri; order Perciformes; family Cyclopteridae; genus Cyclopterus; species Cyclopterus lumpus. The sequence continues at coordinate 18,120,511 of NC_046980.1, read as the reverse complement.
AATCCAATTTCTGCGTGTGTGTGTGTGTGTGTCTTTCAAAAAGAAGGCATGCGTTTACCGGCTTGTGTGTAGAAATTAAGTCACACATACTAATTTCAAAAGAAACGTATTCCACTACAAATGTTCTTTTAAGCTCCCAGAGAACCTTGCAATGACATCCACATACTGGTGGTGCTACATTGGAGCAGAAATATCTGTTCGTAACCTGGTAAACAAGTTAACTTTGGATGCTGGAACCTGCCGAGATACAGGTCAGAAGGTGATAAAAGATTAGGGATTGAATTTCAGCTTTCAGAAGTGAAAAAAGGCAAAGAAGAAAAGGAATAGAACAGATTCATCTATGCTCTACCTGACAGCGACAGAGGGCACATCAAATAGCAGGTGCTTCTGTTTTGCTGCCAGAGCCCACATCAAGCGCTAAGCAGCTCATTCACAGGCGTAATAGGAGCTCTCAAACACACTCTGCCAATATTATCTAAAAAATGAGCGCATTGCTGTGCGTGTGTGCGTGAAATGCAGTCATGCTATTCATCTCAAAAAGTTTAGGGCTAAAAATCACACTGGTTTGAATGCTCTGTCGTCATAGTGCCTTTGAACAGTGGACCTACTTCCCAAACACACGATCATCCAACTCATAAATGTCACTGAGCAGGATTTCCACTAACAAAATATTGAATTGAACATGAGTTACTTATAATTGTTTTAGGAACAACTTTGTTGGGGGATTCTTAAAATCAAACCAAATACCAAAACTTTTTCTGTGTGTCTTATCAGACCAGACTGAAGGACTTCCTCTTTCTCTTGATGTCTGACTTTCAGCTGAGGGGTTTCCACCTTGGGCAGCCCTGCTCTATGACATCAGCCGTAGTTCATCAGAGCTTACTGTAGGTTAGAGAGGGACATTGAGATATGGATGATAGAAAATAGAGGCTGAGGAGGGATTTGCTCACCTGCCTGACATACCTGAGGCAGTATACAGATACAGTTTGGATATCTTATCACCTGGAGCCTCTTGCCTGTCTGCCTGTTTGCCAATACATTTAATCCATCTATGTGCCGCGTGAAAGCGCTGGTCTGAAGTCGGCTGTACAATCTTGTGCTCACCATTACAACCTGTGTTATCGAAGGCAGGATTTCACTGCACTGCGTATCACCTGTAGGCGACGATGAATGGGAGTATTGGCAAGAGGATGTAAAAAGAGATGTTATTTAAATTGGAGGAATTCAACCAACTCAAGTAAACCAAACCTTACCTTGCTATAAGATCGTGGGAAAACCAGTATGAAACATATTTATAAATTCTGACTGAATACATGTGAGAGCCTTCAGTTATCAAGCTCCTCGTTTATGGAACCAGCTTCCACTTTCAGCCCGGGAGGCAGACACAGTCACCTCATTCAAGAATAGACTTAAGACTTTCCTCTTTAATAGTGCTTATAGTTAGGGCTGAATCAGGTTTGCCCTGGTCGAACCCCTAGATATGCTGCTATAGGCTTATAGGCTGCTGGGGGATGTTTTAGGATACACTGAGCACCTATCTCCTCTTCTCTCTCTCCTTATGGATGAATTTACATCTCTCCATTGCACCTTATTAACTCTGCTTCCTCCCCGGAGTCTTTGTGACTTCACGTCTCATAGGGTCCATTGGACCTGGCTGTGTCTGATGCCTGGTGAGCCGACCTCCTGCCATGGCCCCTGCTGATGCGCCCTCCTCTCTACCTCCTTCTGTTTCATGGATTGTGGAGGTTCATTCATACATTGTCATATTTATGTAATGTGTTTATGTAACTCTGTAATGTAACTCTGTAATGCTGTTCATTCATGACATCTATTGCTTCTGTCCATCCGGGGAGAGGAATCCTCCTCTGTTGCTCTCCTGAAGGTTTCTTCCCTTTTTTCCTTGTGAAAGGTTATTTATGGGGAGTTTTTCCTGATCCGATGTGAGGTCCTGGGACAGGGATGTCGTATGTGTACAGATTGTAAAGCCCTCTGAGGCAAATTTGTAATTTGTAATTTTCGGCAATACAAAATAAACTGAATTGAATTGAATGTGAGGTGAATGTATATGATATACAGATTGTAACCAACAAAATGTGTCCAGTGTGCCGAGCTTGGAGGACAGCTACGGTGGCAGACACGAAAACACACACACGGTCCTACCGAGAGCCGGCCTTTCGTTTGTCTGTTGTGGGCTACCGTAGAAAAACTAACTAACTAAACTAACAAAAAAACGACAATTCTGAATTTCAGGTGATTACACACAAATGGAAACAACATATTTAATAATATGATATTCCATTTCTGCCAATAGATGCGACACGCTGTTCTTTTAAAAAGGCAGAGAAACGGATGCAGGACGTGACCAGAAGAACAAGAGAAAAGTGTTTGTGGTCAGTGGCTGCTGTGAATGGAACAGCAGGAGATGGCCCTCACTGGGCACACTTGAAGAAGTTGTCAGTGCAGACAGAGAGACCGGCTCCCAGTGGGGGAGTGCGAGGGGTGTTCTTTAAGCCATGAATGGTCTCACAGTTGCTCAGACAGCAGCTCTGTACTCCACAGAAGCACACTCAAAACATTTTGTCGATAGAGGGCTTGCTAGATAGAAGGACTACCTGTCGCGCTTTGGGAATGTGAAAAACACTTCTCAGTATGTTGAATGCTCACTCCATCTCATGCAATAATGGATTTGGGTTGTGGCCCATCTGCTGTTCTATCAAAACATTATTTCTGGTGATAGCCTTCTCTCCTTGTATCCAGTCTCTGCTGCTGTCTGCCTGAGTATGTGGATGCTGTAAATCTGGCCAGCTCATTAGCGCTGACAGAGGGAATGCTAGCAGCCCACCTGCTCCCCTTCACCCTCTTTATGGCTTTACAAATTAAAACGACATTTACACACACTCTCCCCGCTCCCCCGACTGCACTGCTCACCTTGCTGCTCACATTGCATCATCTGCTCACTGCTGAGCTATGTCAGGCCCGCCTCAATATACCTCCTCCCCTGACTATTCTTCTGTTTCAACAACCCTAAAGCCCTTTGAGTTGTTTTCTTTTTGCTTCTGTCAATCTGTTGCATCTGTGTTAAATGCCATAATTTCTCCCTTTGTCTTACTATCATTCCTCTTCTTTTCCTTTTACTACTCCATATCCAGCACGCTTTTCCATCTTTTTCTCCGTGTGCTGAAGTTCCGCAGCACCATCTCTTAGTGCTGATTGTACTCCAGTTACTCTAGCCTGTCCAGTGAGTGACGGCATGATGGAGTGATTCTGCAGAATGTTTGCTTTGCCCACTAGGGTTCAGCGAGGGTCACAATGAAGGTAATGAGGCCATAAAAGCATAGGAATGAAAGTTAAGGTGAAGATGGTAGAGGAGGAGGAAGAATGGTACAATGAGGAGCAAACTAACTCCGAAACGAACATCATTCCCAAAACTCCCTCTTCCAAGTGGAAAAGAAGGAAGGCATTTAATTGCAGATTGGACTGTAAACTACATTGCAAATGCAATTAATTTTCTGTGTCTCATTTAGTTGATTTGGTTGTCTTTTTTAAAAAGTATTCCACCTGCATTAGTCTCACTCTGTGCTCACATACACAAGGTTTTCATATTTCATTTTCACTATGACAGACTCGATAATTTTTCAGTGCAGAGAAATGTCGATGACACAACTCAATGCTATGTCCAGTGTTTTAAAGAATCTGATCCATCGCCACAAGCGCATTGGCTCAAATGAAAAAGCCTAAATTGTGTAAGCACTAGGAGGAGAGGACTGACATGAGCAGCAATTCACTGAGTGATGCAAGGGAACTAACAATATGTGAGCAACTGAAGGGTCAAACAAAGCTCTGTTTAATGGCTTTAAATAAACTGAAGCCTATTGTTTGCAGACATTGGACAGTCTGTATGTGGACTATATGCAAGTCCAACACCACTGACAGAACCTGGTGGGTGGTCTAAACAGCCTTGTCTTAACAGTCCTTCTTTCTCCCATTTATTTGCCTGACTTTATGGATTGGGGAAAGAAAAAGCCAGTGGCTTTGAAGATTTGGTGAAGACTCTAAAAGGGGTATGTGCTCAATATAAACAACAAGATATGCGTCTGTGTGTGTGTGTGTGTGTGTGTGTGTGTTGATTTCAGCCCCTGTTTGAAGTCTTCCACTCCACTCTGGCAATTACTTCCATCAAGGATTAGATGAGGGAGAGGGCAAAAAGGACAGGGGAAGATGGGGAGAAGAGAGAGCCGAGAAGGGAGGTAGCAGATTCAGGGAGAGGACAGAGAAGAGAGAAAAAAGAGAGAAAAGAGATTGAGGTCTTCACTGCAGTGACTCAGTGAGTGTTTTACTTGCTATAAAAGGGAGGCGGTGCACACTTTCTAAATATGAGCTAGAATACAACTCCTCAAATCACGGGCAGGTGCAGCTAAAGACCAAAAACACAGTTGTTGATGAATCACAACAAGCTGGATGTAACGTCGTTACAATAGTTATAACATTGAGGTGAATTTCTTACATTCCAGAAGCAAACCACTGTTTAATCAAAGCACTTTACAGTAGATATCTGTGAGGAAATTGTTTATTTTGGATGGTTAGTTTTCCTGCTGGCATCATTGTTTTGAGGGTCATAAACAAGAAATAATATAGCAATTGTACATATTATAGATCTTTCATTGTCTGCCGGTAGAGGTGCGTCATGTTATGGACTACTTGCTTGGCTACAATAAGTCAATAGGTTAAACAACTTTCTGTCAGCCTTACCTCCGGGATGTGGACGGTGTACGGCTGCCCATGGAAGACTGGCGCATTGTCGTTCACGTCTCCAATCTGGATGTTTACCGTGTCTTTGACCACCTGGGGGAGGAAACACCTTGGTGAAACTGTTCCAAAGCCTCCTTCTCAAGTTACTTGTCAGAGAGCGGCGCTCAGTAAAATTGGTATTATCCACAACAAGCCAAGAATTAGAATGAAAGAAAACAGGGACAAAGTGTATGATAGATTACCCACGGGGAGAGGAGGTTGAACGTCAGTGTGTTTTAGTAAGTAAAGGGTGAGACAGGTGTCAGAATGATTACATGTGCGAAAGAGAAAAATAAGGTTGAGAATGAAAGCAAGGGACTGAAAGGGAGAAGAACTGAGAGAGAAGGTCTCTCTCTGACATTTGGTCGGGCTGTATCCAGGTGTCAGCGTGTGACGGGAGGTGTCATAACTGTGATCACAGTGCAAATCTCTCTCTTACCTCTTGAATGTCACTCACGTAGAATTCGACCTGCATCTCAGACTTGGTCTGTCGGAGACAGAGATCAACGTAAACACGTGGTGCAAGAGAGCGGGGCAGAAAAGCATTACAACGACATACAAGACCCACTCTGAACTTAAAATCCCTCCGTTTCATCCCTCCCCGGTGGAGAGTATTACACTTTTCACTGCTCTTTCATCATTTGATAATTTACATTCCATCTTCTATTTTCAAAATTGTCCAGAATGTCTTTACTTTTATGTAATACCGTTGGTTTGGTAATGTGTAAGCGCCTGAGTGTTTGCTCGGTGTTCATACCTCACGGTCCAGCTGTAGTCGGAGCCAGACCACGCCAGTGTCTTTGTTCACAGAGAAATACCTCATGGCCTCTTCTCCTGAAACGCCATACATGAGAGGTTCCCCCTCAGGATCAGTTGCCTTCAGTTGGGCCACTGAAGAACCTGCAAGACGGAGAGTCACAGGTCAGGGGTCCCACAGAGTGAAAGGTCTGACAAGATCTTTAATTGGCCATGTAACCTCATAATCACTAAAGAACAACAGATCACACATACACTGTGATTATGTAGTGACCCTTGATGCCCTTTACTTCTACTGACGTGAAAGGGTATGTTACGCGTATAATAAACGTTTCATTGCATGAATCACATTTAAAATTCTTCTCCTCACCTACAAAGCCTTGATTAGTGATGCACCATCATATCTTAACCCTTGTATGGTGTTCATTGTTTTCCTACTCAGCAGGTGTTGTGGGTCTGTTGGACCCGCCGTATTTTTGGGTGTATTTAATTCAACACAATCAAACTATTTTATGTTAAAATACTCAACAGATGTTTTCTTCAACCCAATTAGAAGCAATATAAACAGCAAATATGGTTAATATTTGCCCTTTAACTTTGTTATCACACATTTACAAATTAAAGTGCTACACGTATTTTGGGGTTTTGTTGATAAAATCAAGAAAATCAATTATAATCCAGATGTGAGTGGACAAAATTCAACACATTTACAAATGTAGCAAGGTTATTCATAACTATTGATTTTTATTTATTTGAATTTCATTGAATTTCATTAGTAATCAGGTCATTTTACATAACACAACACACAGTTTACATTGAACACATTACATTGTTGAAAACATTACCTTTTCAAACCAGCCTATACAACACCAGCCTATTCAACACATGAGTGGCAGAGTTTTACTGTGTGTGTGTTGCATATGTACTTCTTGCACTTGATGCATGTATATTGCGTCTTTCTGTCCGTCTTGGGTCCACACACTTCGCAGCGTTTCTTTTTGTTGCTGCCGGCCGCAACCTAGAAAGATGAAAAGATCATGAATTTTACTAAAACCTCTGTCTCGCAAGGTATGAGTGTCAAACATATACTGCAACAGCATCACACACTTACCTCAGGCTCTGCAGATGGTTGTTCTGTAGGTTGGGTGGATGGGGCACTGGCATTGTCCTTCTGAATCCTCCTCACGGTGGCTGCAGAGGCTGAGGTTCTCGGAACATGCTGTCTTCTCAGGATTGTGGTTTCACCAGTGCCTTTCCAAGTTCCTCGAGAAAGAGGCGTCTCCTCTGGAGCTTCCCCCTGTTCCACTCTGGGTTCAATGCCATCCGTTGTACGCCGAGATGTTCAGAATGTCAAAGAAAATCACCAGTGGCCAGCGTAGGGTCCTCCTCTTGCAGCTGTAGGCAGACACCAGCTTGTCCATGTTGTCCACCCCTCCTTTTGTGGCATTATAGTCCATGATTATCTCTGGTTTCTGATACTCCAGGCCACATATTCTTCCATCCCTGTGCAGTGTACTCATGAGTACCACATTCTTGGTTTTCTTTGGCACATAGGATACCAGGGACGTGTCAGCCGTGTAGACAAACTTGGACGAGTTGACAGGCCTGTTCTTTGTAGGCAGCAATTGAGGAGGGAGCTCAGACCGTTTTTTTCTCATCGTTCCTACCATGGTCAGCTTCCTCTTTAGAAGCTCCTGTCCCAGCTTGTACAATGTAAAAAAATTGTCACATGTGATATTATGTCCACTGAGTCCCTGAGCCATGTCCAGGACAACTCTCATCCCTTGATTTTTCTCAGGGCGTCCTCCATCAGCTTTACCAGTGTATACTTGTAAATTCCAAGCATAAGAGGAAGTCACACACACACACACTTACAGCAGGCCCAGCCATGAGGAGGACAGACTGAAGGTACACAGGACCTACAATTTCCACACTTTTATTATCCCGGGTCCAGTGGACCCGAACACCCTGTGTGTAATATAAATGTGTAGGGGGGGGTTACGGTGTGTGGTCGATGAAAATGTTGTCTGATATATGTTCTTCGCAGAAAATGAGCCAAGGCCATTAAGTTTGAGCTTAAAAAAATAATGAATCATATTATTTTTGTTTCGATGAAAAATGACCCGAACACCATACAAGGGTTAAGGAGCTTGTATTACCATATTGCCCCACTAGAGAGCTGCGCTCACTAAATGCGGGGCTACTTGTGGTTCCTAGAGTCCTAAAAAGTAGGATGGGAGCAAGAACCTTCAGTTATCAAGTTCCTCTTTTATGGAACCAGCTTCCACTTTCAGTCCGGGAGGCCGTCAGCTCATTCAAGAATAGACTTAAGACTTTCCTGTTTGATAGTGCTTATAGTTAGGGCTGAATCAGGTTTGCCCTGGTCGAGCCACTTGATATGCTGCTATAGGCTTATAGGCTGCTGGGGGATGTTTTAGGATACACTGAGCACCTATCTCCTCTTCTCTCTCTCCTTATGGATGAATTGACATCTCTCCATTGCACCTTATTAACTCTGCTTCCTCCCCGGAGTCGTTGTGACTTCACGTCTCATAGGGTCCATTGGACCTGGAGGTGTCTGATGCCTGGTGAGCCGGCCTCCCGCGTTGGCCCTGCTGATGCACCCCGCCCCCCCTCCTCTACCTCCTTCTGTTTCATGGATTGGAGTTCCACTCATACATTGTCATATTCATGTAATGTGTTTATGTAACTTTGTAAATGCTGTTCATTCTGTACACATGACATCTATTGCTTCTGTCCATCCGGGGAGAGGGATCCTCCTCTGTTGCTCTCCTGAAGGTTTCTTCCCTTTTTTCCCTGTCAAAGGTTATTTTTGGGGAGTTTTTCCTGATCCGATGTGAGGTCCTGGGACAGGGATGTCGTATGTGTACAGATTGTAAAGCCATCTGAGGCAAATTTGTAATTTGTGATATTGGGCTATACAAAATAAACTGAATTGAATTGAATTATTTACAGACACCAGAGCTCAGACAGGCTGGCTAATCAAACCCAGAGGTGGAGCGCCATTAGGCTGGCAAACTCACCATGCCGGACAGAAGTGTCAAGAGGGGCAAAGCGGAGGTTCGGAGGGGCATGGAGGACAGCATGGAGACCCCTCAACGCAGAGGGTCAACGCTCATTACTGTCAAGGGTAAAACTGCTCGTGATGCACTGAATGGGAGGGTATGATAATATCAATATAATCACACACAATGGACCCCAGCGGGTTATGAACATGTATCATGCTTTCTTTTGACTCACAGAACACCAACATACAACATACATACAGCTAAAATGTAGACACGTGTTTACAAGTACATCAAGGGGAGATAAACTGTAGTTCCATCCCACTGACCTGCTGACCTTTAGTTCTCACAACCAAAAATAAATAAGAGGGTATTGAATATGAGTGGATGGACGAGAGATCACACATGCACTCTTGTTCTCTCCCTCCCTAAAGGTACTCGGTCACACAATCGAGGTTAAGCCAAACTAAAATCAAGCCCGTCGCTTGTGCGCCAAAATGCTTAACACAATGACCAATTAGGCTTCACAATCACACAGCCCTCTAGGTTTATTAATACACCCTATTTTCCTATGAAAGGGAGGCAAAAATTACTAATTAATATTACGATTTATGAACTCCTCTCATTGCGTCTAATGAGATTTATGCAAATTCAGCCGCTTTCAATTTGAGTGCAAATTGAGCATTTTACTTCATAGTCATCAATAATAACGGATTTTTTTTTCCTCTTCCTTCCGGCCCTCTCGACTGTGGAGGAATTGTCTGCTCCATGTGGGGAGATGTACACTCGAGCGAAGGATAACAAATGAATGATAACCAAATCATTTGAAACTAAGACTATGTATGAGAGCCACAATCGCGTGGAAGATTAACTTCGACTGTGAAAAGACCAAGCCATTATGCATATGGGTGAGATTATCTGGCCCATGTGCTGGACTGGAGGCTAGAATATGTCTACATCTGCTCAATGAGTCTGCAGTGGAATATTATTAAGTTAAGATTAGGTACTGCACTATATGTATGAATTAACTCTATTCATCTAACTTCTATTCATCTTCTCCGATTGCATTTCATTATATTTATCGTTTTCTAAGCTTGCCTACATAATAATGGATGCAATGAGGTAAAGAAAATAATTGACTTTGGACTCAAAAACAAATTTGTCTAAAATATAGAACTTTGACATTTCTATGCTTGTGTTTTGGACTTTATTTTGATAAGTAACAAGGATTTAGTTGAGGTCAATTTGAGTTTTAGGGTTAGTATTCAGAATTCAAATGAGGTATGGGTACAAAGTATTGAGGGTCACGGTTTGTTATAGTATTGCTGTAATATATATAATATATTAATATTATATATATTATTATAATAATAATATAATATTCCCCAAGTATTGTAAACAAGTATTTAAGTCTACTGTGTGTGTGTGTGTGTGTGCTTTGTGTAGGTATCCTTCTCATGCTTATCTGTAACACTGTGGCACCAAGCCCTTTCCCTGACAAATTATGCTATTTAGCAGCAAGTGATGCCAGTATTACTGTTATGAATGATACAGTGCACATTAACATTGCCCCTCCCCTTCTCCTCTACTCTGCAACACTGCTCTCATGACAAGAGCGATGGGCTGGAGGACCATCTCTCTACCTCACCTCTCTCTCCCCCATTGTCCCCTGAATACTGAATCCTCAACTTTCCTTGTGCATTAAGACAGTAAGGTCAAATCAGAAGGACCAAAGCAGAGCTACATGTAAGAAAACCACTGGAAGCAAGAGACACCTGGGGGCCAAACCAGAACCCGTTGGAGGTGTGTGGACTCCTGTTGGTTCATTAAAGAAATAGACTCACTCTCTGATGAGAAGGGTAACAGTATACGCACAGTTTTACTGAGCCTCTTAAAACCCTGCGTTTCCAAATATTTCAAAATGAATGCATAGGAAAGAAGGCATGATTACAATTTTCTAATTGATTTACTTCTGCAGCCCATATAGATGTGATCAATAGTATTAAAATGAAGGAAGCCAAAAAAGAATACATAACGGGTGGACTGAAAGCGTTCTACTTCGACAATGCTTCACAGGAAATCTAAAGAGAATATTGGAAGCATTTAAGGCTTTAATTGGTGGAAAGTCAGCATATCAAGTTCGCAAGAAGTTGGACATCCTGAAAACATAAAGCCTCCGGACACGGCTGCGCAGAGGCACGAAAAAGAAAGCATAGCAGTATGAGTTAGGAGCGAGTTAACAGGAAATAGAGGAATTAATAGAAAGAGGTGCAGAGAAGGTTACTAATGTAATGTATTTTGACTTAAGTAACACATTTATTCCCAAAGTTATAAGAGGAGGACTTCTGCATTAGGTCAAAACATCATTGCTTCACTCTGGCAGAGATGAACAACACACACACTGCCATAAAGCATGCAAACTGACAAAGCCCGGAGAAGCAGGAGACTGAAAGTGAGGGGGAGGAAAATTAGTAGGACTTGCTAACCTATACACCGCCGCATGTTTTACTCGGCCCAATCTTTTAGGAAACGCAAGGGAGCCAATGGAGGTGCTAAATCAGCCGCTGGAGGACATCAATTCCTGCTGGATCGATGGGAGTCGCGCGCGTTAGACGGGGGACGAGGCTCGGCCCTGCCCTGGGGCCTCAGGACGGAGAAAGACAAAGAGCTATAGGCCAAAGCCCTGTTCATTATGTTGGTGACATCTTCAGACCTCTCGTTGATCTGAGCGCTGATTCAGTGGGACAGGCACTGTCAGGACTGCAATTGCACGCATGTTGTGAATTATAGCTTTGAATTTTATGGTGCACAGAGGCTCAATGGGTATATGGGTTCAGTATGCCATTGACCAAAAGAGCAGCAGAAAAAAGAAAAAGGAAAAAAAGAAGAAGACAGGGCAGAGGGTTCTAGATCTTTACCTTCTTTGTATAAATACTTGATGTATTGTCTTGAAGCAGGGCATCAGGGTTGAAGTCATCCAATCAGTAGGCTGATGAGTCAGTATGATGCCACTCATGTTACCGCGTTGTCTCTCCACTGACACAGAGGCCTTCAAACACATCCGCAACACCAAGTTGAAGCCTTGCTGCCTCCCATCAATCAATCTCATCAAAGATTCACACGGGCAAACACTGTCTCCAGCCAACTGGCAGCGTGAGCTCATTCAGAACATGTATTTTGTTCCCTACTTTATAGTGCAGCGTTTGTCACTTTATGGATGACCACGCGAAGAGAACAGAGGCTGTCATGGAAAGCCTTCACATCTGTCACACAGAGAGTCGGGATAATGAGTGGGACTCTAAACCTTTCATACCTTTCAGCCGCAGATCGGGCCTGGGATAACAGGAGAGGAGCACTTTAAACCATGTCTCGCTAATTGACTTTGCGCCATTAAACCTAAATAGTTCAGTTTTGTATTCACTATTACAGAGAGTGAGTGAGTGTGTATGTGTCGGCATCTGCTTGTTTCCATACATAAACTATTAGGGAGGCAGAAATACCCCCTTACTCTTATTAAATTGACAAACAGGAATACGGCTATTCACTGTGGCCATGAGAGCACCAGAATATGAGCGCTGTATTCAACCTCAGGATTGAAGAGTGGAACTGTGTGCTGCACATGTACGTTGAGCAGGCTGAGTGCAGCTCTGCAGTTGTACCAGTGTATGACCCCCACACTGTTTTCAGTCACTTCACATGAAGCACTTTGATTCAGTCAGATTCCATCAGGGGATTTAAGTCATTGTTACAGTCTCATCCTTTCAAGAGATCCCATGGGGGCACATGCATTAACTTGCACCCTCACCCCCAGACAAATTGAACTTTCTTCTTTTGTCTTCACAAATAAGATGGAAAGGAGTGGAAATGAACTCATCACCGCTCTCTTTGCCAGCGGTGCCGTGTGCTGCGTTAATGTCGATGTAGAGATTCAGACTCCTTCAGGGAAGATGTGGAAATAAACTCTGGCCAGAAACTGAGTGCTTGGACCTCTATTTCCATACAAAGAGAGGTGTATTTGTTCAGGGGGCATATTTAATAGCGGAAAAGAGGATGCATGCAGAGTCAGTTTATGGTTTTGTTTGGTTTCTTTGTTTATTTAGTCTACAGTTTATTTCCCCGGAGGATGAAGGCAGCGATGGAAAGTGTCGGTAAATTATTTTCCTCAGGGAGGTCAATTAGACAGAAAGTAATAATAAAAAAAAGAAGAAAAGATGGAAAGAGAGAAAAAGCTCACTGATTATGTTTTCATGTCTTTGTGCCACAAATAAACAAATGCAACATATTCTCAAATTGACACAGCTGCTGCAGATTAGTACAATTGACTTTACAAATTACAACTGTTGTTCTTCAAAAGGCAGTTTTATTTTTCTGTTGGAACAAAGCTACTTCATCTCACAGAAATCCTTACATTTTAATAGCTCCTTTGAAACAAGACATTAAAAAGATTCTATCTAATTTTCTCTATTTTTTCACTATGCTTCTTTCCTTTCTGTGTGTGTGTGTGTGTGTGTGTGTGTGTGTGTGCTTGTGTGTGTGTGTGTGTATGCTTGTGTGTGTGTGTGTGTGTGTATGCGTGCCATCAATAACCGTGATGGGGAAGAGAGTCGAAGACAAATAGTGCCTGGAGTCTGGCTTTAAGTGACTCCTGTGTTTCAACAACACACACTGTGAGAGTCCTTGGGAGGCCGTGTATTAATCCAACAGATTTATGACTAAATCTGTCACGGATAGAAGGCGAACACCCTCTGCCTTTCCTTTAGCCATTCCTGTGAGAAATACACACATCTTAAACACGTGTGTGTGTGTCTCCACAGCCTTTAAAAGAACAGAGTGTTGTCAGAAACATACCATATGCACATATTCTTTCAAAAGGCATGAAAAACTCCCATATGTGTAGGCAAACGTAGACACAATTACTGGATGTACTGTGAATTTAGTCTATATTTACTGTAAGTGTCCATGGCTGTCTGAAAACAAAAAGGTGTATGTATCCGTAGCTTACCAAAACTCACTGAGCTTTTGACCTGTGAAAAAAAGACCAAATCAGTCTGCCGTCTGTTTGGTGTTGTTCTCCTCAGATTGCATAAAGGAGGCATCAAGGGGATTCCTGTGACGCTGTACAATGTTTTATGTTATTAGAAACTATCCTATGATTACTTTAAGTAAGAGTACACTTTAAAGGCCTGCGTTAGGTCACCAAGAGTACATTTGGGGTTGACTCTGTTGTCCAGACATGAATCATTTATTTGCACCACATACAATGAAAGCGATTCAGCTGCGTTCAAAATTAACTAAGGAGGACGCGTGCGTGATTAGATGTCCGGCTCAGGAATTGGCTTTCTAATACACACAAATGGTGAGATGATGAAAACACTGAGTGACAAGGCTGTGACTAACCAATCACATCGCGAAAGTCGGAGGACAGTGAAGGACAGTCATTCCACACATTGGTGGGGAGTGGCAGACCTGTCACTGCAGATTCACACGCAGCTCCGCTCACTCTCCGCTCACACAGGATAGCTCTTTGCTCTTGCCATTTTCTATTCCATCCCTGCTTGTGGGGGCCAGACAGAGGGACACAGGCAGCACTGATAGGAGTGGACAGGTGGCTGTGTGCTACTCGGGCTTCTGGAGTGACGGCCGAGCCAGTTTAGGCCCGTCTTTGTCACAAAAGCAAACGCCCGCCCCAAACACACATGCATCCACGCAAAAGAAACGCACCACTCCTGCCAACATGCCAAAATGTCCATCAACGCTGCCACTACCGCCTGCCCAATTCTTTCCTTTTCTGTTTGGTCTTGCTCTTTTCATCCGATTTTGCTGCTCACCTCAGTTTTTAATCCTGCACTTATTCTGTTATTTGCCTTCTCTCATCACCCTCCACACATTCCCTCTCTCCAGCACTGGCCCGCTGTTGACCTCACCAGGGCTGACTATTACCTGAGAGTGAGCTAAATCATGGTCGGGTAATGGAACAAGCCACCTTCATTGTGAAGCAACATGCACACACACACACTCACGCTGAGACAAAAGCCTCTCCCTTTTGGCCTTTCCCCTTTTCTCCCCTGTTTACATGTTTATCATTTGGCCCGCGTGTTACTGAAATATAGGGCTGATGTTGTTTCTGTCAGCCGTGTGGAGGGAGATGGGTATGTTGGGGAATGGCAGGAGTCGGGGCTGAGGCGACTCAGAGTTGACCCCTGGCCGTGGCTGTCAATGGAAGGGACAGTGTGGAGTATTGCCTCAGGAAACAAGGGCTCCTTCTCTTGAAAAATACAACTATAACAAAGACGTGAGAGCTCGGAGAAACCGCAGTGGTTCCCCGTTTTGGACGAGGGTTAGTAAAAGGGCAGGATCACTTTTGAACAGCTCGTCGGGTTTATTAAAAAATAAATGACAGCAATTTTAGTACAGTTTACTGTCAGAGAGATCCCAAAGCTCCCAAAACACATGTTCTTTGAACATTCACAAGATGTTCGCCTCATCACTCAAACATTGAACAATTTGAAAAATGTCAGGGTACATTGACAAGTTTTTTACATGAATTCTTGGAAGTTGAGAGTTCACTAAACTCAACTGTCATCTGTAGGGATACACCAGTCCAGGTTTTTAGGGACCAATACAGATACCTGCGCTTTGGATAGAAGCCAATACCGAATACTAATCCGATACAAGTGTTTCATTAATAAGCTGTAGGCATCAAGATCATTCTTTGTCAGGCAACATCAGCCTAGACTTAAATAAATACATGAACATAAATTTACTGAATTGTGATTTATTGCACAGAATATGCACAGAAAAAGTAATTCCTTTAATCTCTCGCTGTCGTTCTTCAGCAGCACTTTTTTCCTGCGATGCATGTGCTCAGGTTTACATTTTCCTAATTTAAAAACTAAAAATACTGTCCGGCTTTGATTTATTTGAACAGACAGGGGAAACCATGTTGTTGCAACAGACAGTTCTAAAATCAGAAAATCTTCTGTGGCAAAATTAGAACTCCTGATAGCTTGTTAAATTTTCCTCATATGTCATTGAGAATTAGCATAAACATGGACTTGCCACCTTAAATCAGTGGCCCACATCCACTTGCCAGTGGATGCAGACTAGCATCAAGCCGCCGCTACTGCTGCTTTCCTTCTAATTCCCTTTCTATAGATAGCTTTATGATGGCACGTTCTGTGTTTTCTCAGCAGTTCATAGGGTGTAACAGTTGTATAATTGCACTGTAATCCATACGCCACACTAGTATGCCTGATCCTGGTCTGGTCTAGCTCATC
Source organism: Cyclopterus lumpus (assembly GCF_009769545.1). Lineage (NCBI taxonomy): Eukaryota > Metazoa > Chordata > Actinopteri > Perciformes > Cyclopteridae > Cyclopterus > Cyclopterus lumpus. The sequence continues at coordinate 18,104,664 of NC_046980.1, read as the reverse complement.
TCAGTATAGCTGACTGACTGGCCAGGTTTGGCCAAGGCCAGCTGGACTTTATCTATATGGGCAGAGTCACTCGTGCATCTCCATCTTCCTCATCTCACTCTCTTATGCCCATCTGCTGTGAAGCCCCTCTCACCCTCATCTCCCCCTCTGCCAATATCTATTCCCATCTCTTTATGTGTGCATCACTTCTACGCAGTTTCTGTTCTGCCAGCTCCCAATCATTGTATCCTCTTTCCTTCCGTCTCCATCCTTCTCTCTCTTTCCTTCACCCTTTTCCCTCCTACAGTACCTGTCTCCTACCTTCTTCCTGCCACTTCTCCCTCACTTTCCATCCTTTATCACTTATCTGGTTTGAAATGCTCAGCTGATAATGTGCTCAAGATGACCAGCAGAGAACTGCAATGCAGACATGCCAGAGTCCAAAGAGTGTGTGTGAGAGAGAGAGAGAGAGAGATTTTGATTTTTACAAAACCTTTATTTTACATAAAAAAATACGAACTAACGGACACATTGTATTCACATTAACCAAATAAAACAACAAATAAAACCAAAAACAACAAATAAAGGCTTTTGCCTTCACAGTGTCGGCTCGCTGGCGTTTCTGAGCACTTTAACACCATTTGTGTCCCTGAGTGGTGGTCCTGAGACCCTATTCAGTTTTATCGCTCCGGTAAAGTCTCTGTGGAGTCGGGAACTTCCTCTTCCTCCACCCTCCTGCAGCATCTCCATCTCGGCCTCGTCCTCCGGAGCATGGAAGCCACCGCAGACACACCTCCCAGTCCAGGACTGGCTATCTCCATCAGTCTCCTCAGGGTCGCTCCTCTGGATCTCCGGCCCTGTGTGCTTCACATACACCATCCTCCTTTGGCTCTTCATTAATGTCCTGCACTATCTTCTTAAATCTGATGCACTCCTGAGGTGTAAAGCCTTTTCTGCCATGTGGCGCTGAATAGACCTAGAGAGCTTCACTATATCAGAAAAGTGTTGCTCTTTCGTCACTCCCTTCCGGGTCCTCTTATCATGGAGAAACCACTTTATTCTGCCCAGACTGTACTCTCTTAGGCAATCACTATCCTCAGAGGATCCACATTCAGACTGGACTCAGACTTCCCATCCCCTTTGCCCGAAGCTCCTTTCTTCGCCTGTGAGCTTTCTCCGACCTCCCTGCTCTTCCTCTTCAGACGGTGAACCTGAAGCTTCTCCTCACCTTCCTCCATGACAACCTCACTGTCTGTCAACACGACAACCGCTTCCTGCCCACAATTTTCTTTCTCTCCAGCACCCACCCGACCGCCCTGCTGAGTCACACCCACCTCTCCCTGACCTCCCTTGTCGACCTGATACACCTGCTGGACCCCACGTGTCTCTCCCTGATCCCCCTCATCTCCCTGCCTGGCCCCACCCAGCCCCTCTTGATCCCCCTCTTTGCCCTGCTGGACACCACCTGTCTCCCCCTGTCCTCCCTGCCTCTCCTGATCCTCCTCTTCACCCTGCTGGGCACCACACAGCCCCTCCTGAACCCCCTCTTCACCCTGCTGGGCACCACCCAGCCCCTCCTGAAGCCCCTCTTCGCCCTGCTGGGCACCACCTGTCTCCCCCTGTCCTCCCTGCCTCTCCTGATCCCCCTCTTCACCCTGCTGGGCACCACCCAGCCCCTCGTCATCCCCCTCTTCACCCTGCTGGGCATCACCCAGCCCCTCGTCATCCCCCTCTTCACCCTGCTGGGCACCACCCAGCCCCTCCTGAAGCCCCTCTTCCCCCTGCTGGGCAGATTGTTTGCTACGGTGCTGCCTAAATCTGATGTTCTGCTTCCGCCACTACAGCATTTCTCATCCAGTAAAACACCACTTGTTTTATGGATTATAAATGGACTCATTAATGATCTGAAGCACTCATTAGCTTCAGGTCCTAATTTGGCCAAATTAATATTGTTTCCTGACAAAGACATTGGCACTGGCAAATTGTCAATTGACCTCCTTGGTCAATATGAGTGAAGCATTAAAGGGACAGTGTGTCCGTTTACGTCGCATCTCGTGGTTTGTGGCAAGTTGCAATCAACTAAATATGCAGGGATGGGTATATCTTTGGGAACAAATGAAAATGACATAAATCACATTTATGAGTGAAGTTGATAAAGAATGAAGAACACATCATTCCTCCCATCTTCTGCCCACACACAAAAATAAGCTTTTGGCCGATCGCTCATGCTGTGCTTATGTAAAGTTAGAGGTGGACGACTAAATAGGTTTCACTTTCGTTTTACATGTTCATGTATTGATAAAGTATTGGCTTATTACTCGCAAATATTTTATTGCAGATACAGTAACAAGCGTAGTGGCAACTTGAGTATCATTCACTTCACTGGGTCACTTCACCACAGCGGCCTATCTGATCGCACTTTGCGTCTGTCATCCGTCTGGAGTAGCCCAACAGAGAGAGCAGAGCACATGCATCCTGCAGTGTGATAATAATATGGATATTAAAGTATCAATAAAAAACACCAGTAAGATCGGAGCTTATCAATATTACGATCTTTAATTATTTAGCACCGGAGCACGTTTAATACCGGGTTTCGGAAAGCATGCCCACCTTCAGATAACATAAAATGCGAAAGGCTCTTGTTAGAGCAAGTGTCTGTTCTGGGCTGCTGTAGAAAAATGGCGGTGCAAGATAGTGGAGTCCCGTGGAAGAGTTTGTGAGTTTGTGTGGCCATCTGAATGCTGCAAACATTCAGTTAATAAAAACCACAGAATGTCATACGCACAATGGCCTACAGCAGAAAAGCCCAGGATTTGTTAGCAACTGGAACTTCTCACTGGAGACAACGTGCTGCACAAAGAAACAAATAGGAGAGAGGAAGAGAAAGAACAACATTGTGTGATGGGCAGAGTGAGCGAGAGGCAAAGATGACAGAGAGCCATGTCTAATTCCTTAAGAATAAAAATAAGATATGTGCTTCTAAGGAGACCTGTTAGCTGCCAAACACCTTCTCGGTTGTGAGATAAGAGAGGAAAGATAGCTTTAACCACACTCTCTCCATCCCAAAACCACACACAACACACATGAACAGGCTGTAGTTACAGTAGCCTGCTTCGCCACAGAGAATGGTGAGTGAGAGAGAGAGAGAGAGAGAGAGAGAGAGAGAGAGAGAGAGAGAGAGAGAGATCATTCTCCGGCAGTGGAGAAGATAAAGAGATCTAGACACCAATAATAAATAAAGCATGCATATTTGAGACAGAGACTGGTCTGTAAATGGGGGACACAAAGTGCAGGCACCCCACTTGTCAATTATTCCTATCTGGCACCAGCATGCTGGCCTTTATGAGAACAAATGTCAGCTTTCAAGACAAGGACGATATAACCTTTACTCATAGAATGCACACCAGCCTCAGACAACCAGTGTTGGTATTAGCCTCAAGGCGTCTAATACAAGCTGATTCAGCGTTTCATCCAAACAATAATTCAAAAAGTTTAGCAAACTTGCTATTGTAGGACTGACCTTGGCTTTGTGGTCACTAAAACACTGAACAGGCACACAGACAGACACACAGACAGACTGCAGACACACACAAGCATTCCTCCTCCTCACTCCAACAACTTCCCTGCGATTGAGCAGGGAGAGGTGGTCGCTGATGTGAAACATCAATTTCCAGGTTAGCTGCTCTGCGTGGCTCATGCAGGTATCAGCCGTGACCCACCTGGGCCAGATAAGCAGCTGCAAGTAGCCATTCTGCCACCCAGCAAGGCACCTCTCAGTACTGGAGAATGGAGTAACGTGTGTGCGCGCGCACGCAAATACTAAAACCTTAAACAATAAATCAAATTTGAGGAAATAATGGAAATACAAAAACCTCATTATATTTCCAATAAATACATGTGGTGTTTGAAAATCTCCTATTGAAACAACTGAACTCTGTGACGTTGCTGATAATCTGGGGTAATGAAAAAAGGGATAACTAGAATCACCATGAAAAATATTGTGTTCTCTTTGATGATTCCGCTCGCTCTCCATCTCATTCACAGGAATGCAACAAACACATTACATTTGAGCTCAAGCTTCATTTGGAGCCTACAAAAAGAGTGTTAGCTAAATGTGTATCAGTGTGTGTAAGCCCATCCTCAGTTGGTCAGGTAATCTAACCACTGCCACCATCACAGTGATGCCTGTCAGCTCAGTGCTGGGCGCCTTGGCAGTGCTGCTCACCCTGGTGTCGCTCAACATTCCCACAGACATCTTCAATTAACTTTTACAACCCAGAGAAATATCACTCTCACACACACACACACACACACACACGCACACACACACAGACACAGACACACACACACACACACACACACACACCATCTTTGACTCCGTCTGTTGGTAGTCTCTAATAGAGAGAGTATCACAAACAAGAAAAACAAGAACCTTGATTACTTGTTGGAAATATTAGTTTCAGTTTGAATTGAGGAACACAAGACTATACCGTGTTTTGGTCTAACATTTTGGTTGATTAGGTCTCGACAACAGTTAAATGATAGTGAAAGTGCACTTGAACCCTTTTTGTCTTACATACTGTAGGTGCACTGGTTTGGTAAAGAGCTTAATGGTGTTTGGATGAATACTTTGTTACACCCCCCTTAGGTGGTATAAATATATAAACTTGGCCAATATAAGAGCAATAATGTCTCAGATTTCCAGAACATGTTAAATTGGCCATCTTTAGTCAAACATAATTAAAAAAAAATAAAAAAATGTACACCACTGTCTGAATTGTATTTGATTTAAGACTGCATATGCAACAATAGGATTCATTAAAATGAATGTTTTCTTCAGTGCAAGCAGAAAAAACAAGATTGAAAGTCAGGTAGCTAGAAGAAAAAAAAAGGTTGGGGATTACTAATACTATTAAAATGATGTTCAAGTATGAGCAGGATGCTTAGCATTCGTTGAAACTCAGAAGCAATGTTGCAATGCGAGGCCAGAGTGCTGTGAGTGTTTGCATGGGCCGTAATAACACTAACACATCACATGCTGGGTAAGAGCGTCATGATGGATGGTGTGTTTGCAGACACCACTGAACCGTGGACCCCATTATTTCCTGGGGGAGGAAGGGGGAGCAAGGCACCACAGGGAGAGATAAGGAATGATTGACTAAACCAAAACAGAGGTCCCTCGTGGATGGCAGTGTGCCGGGCATTATTGGTAAACCATTGTGGGAGTCAATGCAACAGCTTAATGACAGCAGAGTGCTGTCGCGGGAGGTAAGAAGATCAAGTGTATCCCTTCCTATAATGTGGTGGGGGAGGACGCTTCACGTGGAGAGAAAATATCTCCCGGACATGTTGGGACTCATCTCCCGCTGATATCAGGTGGTTCAAAACTCAACAGTGTTGAGTTGTAGTGAATTTTATATATACTTGCACATGTAAATAAGAGAGGTTATGTTTTAAATTAATACATAAAGAAAGTTATGATAATTAATTTGGGATATTATGAAGAATATTCTGGAGGAATGTATTATGAAACATAAGAGAGGATCACTGTTTTATTATTCTGTTTGTTAAAGACACATGTAATGATAAACTGTATGATGCATGAGAATAAATGGTGTTTTATTGTTAATTTATAGTTCAAATGGATGCCGATTAAAACCTGATATGTTGCTTTTATTCTGAAGGCAGGATAGTAGGTTTTATTCTGACGAGGAACTTCCGGTCCCTGACCGGATGTGTGCACTTTGACCCCGCCTGTTTAATAATTAGCTTAGCGAACAGAACGGCGGCATCCTTTGAACTGACCAATAGAACTAACCCTTAGGTGTGAATTCATTTGCATGACCATACTAACGACTGAGCATTTGTGCTGGGGAACATGGTTCTACTGGACTGGAGGCCTCGAGACAGCCCCGGTCTGTTGCTCCTTGGGAGCTGCAGTCCGTCTGTGGAGTTTCTCTTTTCTGGCCCCACAATTGTGAACGCTATATGAGTATTATCTTTGCCATTAAATATTGTTAAACTTTCATTAATTGAATCCTGAATTTCCTGCGGCCACGGGACCCGGAGCTTTGAACAAATCTTACAACAGGAAGGAATGCCTCACTTCTGCAGCTGGTAGATAGGATTCATAAAACTAAGACACACACGCAGAGACACATTCGCTCTCAGTCCCAACTCAAATTCATAAACAGTGACAGATATGAGGGCAGTTGCCAGAGATGCAGAAAAAGGACACGCACATTGCATTCCCATTTGGCTAAATGAGGGCTGAGCGCGGGAGCAGAGAAAGACCACCGAGTGGCCCTGCTCGCAGTCGGACAGTAACAAATATCTAGAGCACAGCCGTGGATACCAGTCAGCATCCCAAAAACATTGAATCAACTCCCAGAGGAACTGCCCTCTCTTTGTCTCCCGACAATTCCCTGATTACCCTCTCATTTTATCACTGCTAATCTTTCTGTATTTCTATATTTGTGCTTTAATTTCTGCTATGGTCTGTAGCGGCAAAGGACGGGCAAGGTATTCTTGGATGTCTTCTGTGAAACAATCTGCCATTATCGTGAGGTAATTTCAGATAATTAAAAAATTAAATAAACAGAGGTTCACACTTATTCAGAATGGTTTAGACCTTGTTTCCGGATGAAGAAAGCAACACGTTTAGGGGGAAGGACAGGGATATTGCAGATTTAAAGTAAAGCATTGATTGTATGATGTGTACACGTCAGAGACGGGATGGTTGAGGACCCTTTTTGCTTTTTTGATATATTGTTTGGTTGACAAACCCAATTCTGAATACTACCTTGATGAAATGAATGTGCTGTGTTGGAGAAATTGACACAATGAGAACAGCAATAATCATTAGATTACGACTTAAATAAGGTTCCTCAACCATCTCACAAAGAAGGACTTCTTAGCCTTTTATGCTCGTACAGACAAATCAAAGTAATATTCATCTACCTAGAGATGCAACGTTGTGTACTGATTTTAACTGTAAGGATGTGGAGCATAGGAGAAATCTCTGCTCCATGTATAATGATATAGTGAGTGCTCTGTATGAAGGCAGTAAGCCCTACTACAAGCATAACAATAAGACCCATAACATCAGACATGGTTGGAACGAGTATGTAGCTGAGTACCGCGCTGAAGCCTGTGAAGCTTTTAAATCATGGGCTATCGCAGGGAGACCAAACATGGCACTGACTTGTGTATATATGCCTTAAAGGAAATTGTCAACAAATAAGGTCAAAACTCATCTGTTCTCATGTGTTTTATTGATGCCTCCAAAGCTTTTGACCGTGTTAATCATGGCAAGCTGTTTGTAAAATTGAGTCAAAGAGGTGTCCCCAAACACATTGTGAGAATTCTGGCTTACTGGTATGCCCACCAGACTATGCAAGTTAAATGGGGCAAAAGTGTTTCAGCCCCATTTGGGGACAGCAATGGGGTCCGACAAGGGGGGATCTTGTCCCCAGTTCTTTTTAATCTATATATTGATGATCTATCTGTCCAAGCAGTTGAAAGCCTGTAACCATGTGGGTGCATGATTGGCAATACTTTAGTTAATCATATTATGTATGCAGATGATCTTGTGATTCTTAGCCAATGTAGTGCTAGTCTACAGCAGCTCCTTACTGTATGTACTGTACATGGTGTGGAACATCACATCAAATACAATGCCAGTAAGAGTGCTATCCTGATCTGTAGAACCAAAGAGGACAAAAGTGTAAAATTCCCTGACTTCAAATTGTCTGATAATTACCTCAGTGTCTGTGATAAGGTCATTTTATTACAGCACAGATGACTGATGATGAAGATAAATATATTCATCATAGGCAATGTCGGATGATGTATGCACAAGCAAATATTCTCTCACGCAGGTTTAGTATGTGTACAGATGGAGTGAAGATGTCTCTGTTCAGAGCATATTGTACACACATGTTCACTACATGCACACTTGTGGTCTAATTACAAAAACGCAAGCTTACAGAAACTTCAAGTAGCTTATAATGATGCCATGCGAAAATTATTGAAGAGACCGATATGGAGTAGTGCCAGGGAAATGTTTGTGGCTGCAGGAGTTAATACTTTCCAAGCTGTTTTAAGAAATCTAATGTATAACTAATAGTTATCTAATAGTCATTCACTCTTGCCGGGTGAATGACTGAAAATGTAATAATCATGGTTTTATCAAACATAAAGTTTAGTTCTATGCGCTACCAGTGGTACATTGGTACAGCTGTCTATTTATAAAGGCATTCGTAGTTCTATGTATTTTACTTGTAATTTTGTATGTATTTTATTCTATTTAATGTTTTGTAATATCTGGACCTTGAGTCTGAAATAAAATGTTGATTGATTGATTGAATGGCCATAACCTTTGTGTAATTTTACTCAAATAATACTTTTAATCAAATTACCAAATGTTATATTTCCTAATCCTGCTCATCTGAATGAAAGCCAACAATATACTATTGCATTTGACAAATGTTGTACATGTGTACAATCGGATAATTGGCATGGCTGTCATTTGATTGAATTAATGTTCAATTTGTCGTGTCAATGATTGTATGGACTTCACAGTGTCTTAATGTTGGTTTGTAAACCATCTGATGCTACAATAAAATTAAATGGGCAAGGTATGCTAGACACTGATTCATTACAATTCTCAAATCTGAAGACACATTTACTTCAAATACCTAATGTCAGTATATATTTGCACGTGCAATATCTTATATATACATAGTTTTTTCCATTAAAGGATACATGGAAGGAGCCCCACAAGGGTAAAAGAAATGGGTCAGAATGAAAGTAGAAATGGCAAATGGTGGTATGGACAAAATCTATTGATGTTAGTTGAGAGTCAATCATTCAGTTTAAGTGCTTCTGAAAGAGAACGAGGGGTTTCAATCATTAATAAAGCAGCCCAGAGCCAAAGAGGGCAGGAGTGTGCACATGCGTTAGGTCTCTTCCACACTGTGCTGTATGAATCCGCACCAGGAGAGCCAGCCAGGTAAGGAGGCCGTTCTCTCCAACCTGGCCAATAATTTGATCAGCAGCTAAAGTGATCTGAGTGCCCTTCTCTCCAGTGTCAATAATGGGGAGTCAAATATGGATTTCACAATACCAAATAGAAAGACTTCTTAAGCAGGAGAAAAGCCTGAGCTTCAAAGCATTATTTATCTTCTTCCTGTTGTCTTTGAAAGCAGACATTACTGTTTTCAATGTTACGTCAACATTTGTTTTCCCACTTGTGACAAATGCTGTTCCTGTCACAAAACAAACACAATATGTTCCTTCATATTAGCAAAAGCATGGGAAATCCTAAACCGAGGTTCACTAAAAATTTTAAATGACCTGAAAGCAGAGAGTAAAGGCCTAAATGCCAAGAAATGGCGGTTGAAAAGCAACTGACTGCACTTATCTCCGAACAAACAAAAGATAGCAATTTGCACACTGAAACATTCATACTGATTCCACAATGCAGTGACATTTCATGTCATCAGTAATAGAATTGGGAGATATTTGAGTAATATGCAACATAGAAATATCCGTTCTGATGCAAGATTGTCAGACATAGTTTCTAATCAGGAAGCATTGTTTCCCATCAAGATCAAGGAGCGTTCACACTCAAACACCATCAATCTACAATAGCTAGCAATAGTTATGAATACAGCTTTGTTTATGAGTGCAGCTAAATATACAAAATCAGAAAGCTGTGAAAAAGAGTGTCCTGAGGAGGGAGTGTTGACAAGCCACAGTTAATGTAAAGTACGCGCGGCAGATGACAGTAGGGAATTGGCTGGGGAGAGAGTGCACCGGCATTATCAACACGTTTAGGGGAAGGCTCTAATACGTTGTTCCTTGGGGCAACTTCCTGCTCCTTAATTATTATTGAATTAGGAATGCCACAGAGCTAATTAAAAGTGCAAGGTATTTACTGTGGCAGTAGAATGTGAGGGAGCAGCAGAGAGCAAGTGAAAAAATAAAAAGATAGCAAAGTTAAGTCAGAAGGAATACATTTAAATTGTTTTAACTGTGTCATAGCACTGGTACATAGCTAATTCCACATATTTATAATGCACGGGACGAAAACACAAAAAATGGCTTCAAAACATTGGCCCAGCCTCTGTAGTCATGTTCACTGCTGGCATTATATATAAATATACTTTTAAAAAGGGCCTATTTGCGCTTTCATTAAAGCCACTATATACCTACTAATGCTGCAACTGGCCGATGTGCTGCTTGGGATGGCCACATTGTCCACTGTGTGATGTAGGGGAGATACAAAATTAAACTTATTTTGTATTTCAGTCCTTTTCTATTGGAAATGCCTTGATGATTCCCAAATATTTGTTTGAATTAATGAATCATGGAACAAGTACAGCCAGAAGCTTTTTTCCTAAATGTAAACGTATTCAATAACATATCCCGTATGAATTAAACACTTATCTTACCGTTAGCCTAAGCCAAACTTATAAATGTAAAATCAGACAGCGAGGCCTTATGTTAGATTTGAACAAACTAAAAAGAAAAACAAACCATCCCAGCAGAGTGTGGAAGTTTCTTATTTTGTACAAATGTTGTGTTCTTCCCACAAGTTAATTACTCAATAGAGAGCTTAATCTGCCGAATCAGGGCAAAGTGGATTAGGAGATGAGAGCGTTTAATCAAAGTGTTCTCTCGGTCTAATTACACATCCCATTTCCTGACACAACACGCACTGTTATCTGCCACTGCATTTAAACATCAGCTCCTCTGTTTAGCTGCCCCCCCTAAGAGTGAATGATCCCACCGCCTGGCTGTGACCAAAATACATGAAACATAATCACATGCATACATACTCAAACTAAATGGACACAGAGAGACACGCACAGACACAGACACACACGTAAAAACACAAATACTAAAACATAAAACATGCAAGTTTGACTACTTATCAAAGTGTTTGAATCTCAATAAACATACATGATACCCTGTCTATATACCTGCTACGCATCATTTGAAGATGATTTCGATTGAGCACCTGCTGTACTCATTTAACCTCAATATGAAAAAAAACACCAGTGATTTCTCACAGTCACACACAGCCTAATTTATAATTATTGATGATAATTATTAACACTATTTCCATCACTTCTCATTTTGTCTCAGTCGACCTTGATACGATTTGGTTAACATTCCAATGCCATTCCTCCACACATGCTGAATAGTATTTACTTTTTAACGTCACACGCACAAAAAAAAACACACAACATTTTTAGGAATGAACAATAATATACACATCCTTTGAATTTAAACCAGACAGATGATACCAGAACAAAAAAGGATTGTTGTTTTAAACAATAATCTGTAAGGATACATTCAAGAGTAAATAATACACATATTATTCTGAATTAACTTTGAATTGTAAATACTTCCACAAACTCCTGTGCATATATATTTAAGGCCACTGAGAGTACAGGAAGGAAGGAGAGTATTTAGAGCAGCAGAGCTGACAGTAACTGAGGTAGCAAAGAGGGAAGAGAAAAGAAGTGGAGGCCAAGTGGATTTGATTAGGTGGAACAGTGTAATGCCATGAAAACAAATGACTCAACGTGAACAAGGATATTGAGACTTCTCTGACGAGCCTCCTTGGGTATGACGCAGTCAGAGCACTTCATTATGGTGGTTCGGTTCTTTTGGTTGCAGACCACTTTGGGTTCCCACTGTCGTAATACAACTGATGTGAGATGTGTTCACATGATGTCACAAGGACTAGAAACTCCTTCATTATGAGAACTACACGGACGAGGAGGGAAAATAAAAAACAGGTTTACTCCAGTTACTGAAAGTAAGTGATAAATAAGCGCACACACATAAAATATTTAAATAAATCATATGAGGCATCGTATCAATGCAGTGTACAGCAGCCCTATAATGCAGCCTAATCACACATCATTCATACCAGAGGGGACTACAGATTCCTCCTTGGTTCAGTCTCATCCGTGCATCAAACTGAGGGTGTTGTGTTCGCTTGCATGTGAGGCGATGAAGACTGTACTGGACTCAGTGGTAAAGGACTGTGTGTGTGTGTGTGTATACATACATATGAGTTCACACAGGGGGTGAAGCCCTCCCACGGCGTTACACGTGCTTTGACAGCACACAGCTGTGCAGCATCTTTTTAACACCATGTGCCGGTTCCTGAACCAAACCCCTTGCTGGTGAGAGGGAGAGGAACGGCTGTAGTCTCAGATCAAATATCCATGGTGTTTGGATGCGTTTCCCGATCTCTCTGATAAATAACCATGCGCTACTGCCTGCCTCACAGAGCAAAGGCGACCGGCTCGGAGGCCATGAGCTTAAGTCACTGATCTGCTGCCTGACCACAGTTAGATAGCGCCGTGAATGAGTGTGTGCACATGCATGCAGACCACTTTGAGCTGAAGACCGTCTACATTGCTCATCTCCATATTACAGTAGCATGGTCCTTTTGTGTATGTGTCAGTCAAATGCTTGTTGCACAGACTGGCTCTTGGCATTAACTCACACAACCTGCTCATGTGAACTCTATGCTGCTACACCTCCATGGTAACTAAATGCGACCAATCCGAGTGGCTGTGGAAGCCTGATCATCAGGTTCAAGTCACGCAGTTTGGCAGGTGCTCATTTATGTTCCTCAAATGTGTGGAAAAATAACTAATACACAGAAGAATGTGCGAAACTTTGAATATGATTAAACCAATCGCCGTCATTGTGCCCTGAAAGCACAGTTCAACAATCCTTTATTCTTTGCACAGTCTATGCACTGAACCTTGAGATGAGAAAATATGTTTTTTCAATATACCCTTTATTCAAATCAAGAGTAAGAACAATGTCAGCACTGAAATTGCCGCCGGGCTACTCTATTAAGCCATGATAGGTAATCTTGAGGGTTTGTGTGAGGGTGTTTGTGGTGAAACGGGAACTTCTCAATAATCTCAACCATGTCACATCCTCTACTCACATAACACACACAACACACACACACACACACACTCACACACTGGGGCTTGAGTGTGTGTCTATGTGTCACGTGTTCCTGAATTGGAGGGCCTCCTAGATGAGGACATCTGCTGAGCTAATAAACAATCATCCTGACAAATTGTCACTGTCCAATCATTCAGCCCGCCCTCATAATCACACCACTGAAGAAGTCATTAAAGGCCGAGCCAGGGACATGACTGACAGTTCTCTGGACCAGTGGAAGGCGTTACTGGACCGAAGACCAGCTGCCTGAGGAGAGGATGATTCATAGCCAGAGGGCAACCTGGAGTGGTTAGGGTAATTAGCAACGCCACCCACCAACACATGCATGCCCTTCACTGGTTAGAACACAAGCGGAATGTAGAATACCTTCTGCCACAAACTGTTGGGGTAATGTTGACGATGATTCACTGTGGGCTCACTGTGGGATAAATTACCTTTCCTGGATGCAGTACAAAACACACAACTACGATTGTGATGACGATGGAGTTGAAGCTGAAAGCGATGGTGACTGGGATAGCGTTAATGGCGGAGGCTTAGTTGTGTATTTGCATGACTGAAGGTTCGATGGCCCACGGGGGTCCCAAATAGGTCCTCATATCTTGTGCATGGGTTCACGTTCATGTGTTCAAGAATCAATAATGAACACATGCAACCTAGCAAATTAAACAGCAAAGCTAGGGCTACAAGAGCATATAAGCCCATTTTACATGCTTCAAAACACAATTCAACCAGCCAAGATAAACATAACCACTAGGATGACTAGAAGTGACTTGAAAAACGATTTGAGACTGCTCCCAAATTATGAATTTTCATCCCGGGAGCATGATGCTACACGCGATAAGCGCACCTCTTTGCAAAGCTTACAACCTACAGATTCAAATGCAACCTTCAAATCTCTGTATGTGGATATATTGAACACCATTACTGATTTAAAAGTGAAATAAATAGCGTGTTACATGAGAAAATGGCAATATCACCCAAAAATCATAGATGCTCCATTTGGAGATTCGCCTAAACTTCTGAACTAAACAAAGAAGTAAAAATGTTTTACTTCACTTAATCAAAGTCAAACTTTGGAGAGAGACATATTACATTACGTAGAGTTGAATAAGCTGTCAAATGTGTAATTTAAAAAGATATTCATCCTGGAATTTTTTTTTCTTTTAATATATTCTTTTAATATATACATTCTTTCTGTGTTCTATCATCAATTAATATACCAGTAACAAATATACTGCTATATACACATCTTAAATAATCTCACAAGTGTTTTATGTATATTATACCATTGAAATTATGGAAATAGCCCTGGATTTAGTATGGGTATGCAAACCATTCGCAATTTTTAAGAAAACACAGCTGGGCCAATAAAGGTTGACCCCAAGAAAAAGTGTGAAAATTGGGATAACATTATAGGTCGTCTGTGCCTAAGAGGGCATAGACGTGGATGAACCAATACTCAATGACAGACTGGCAGAGTGTAAAGGTCATGTGATAAAAAAATTGAGAAAATCAATCCGATATAAAGGATTTTAATTCCAAGCCACTGACACGCTCAGAGGTGATGAAAAGCCAGACATCCTCAAATTGCCCTGTCAATCACCGCAACCAACAAAAATGACAAACAAAATAAATAGTGTGGGGGGGGGGGGGAGAGGAATAATAGATCCAGGAGGAATCGGACCCAACCGTGTCTGTTGTTCATACCGTAACCCCCATCAGCAGTGGGACACAATGAGTAAGCAAGCTTATAGAAATATAAAATCTGGGCAAACTCTTTCCAGGCATCAACACCAGGATAAGACATTTCCAAAGCATCCCAGGTGTCTTTTGTGTCAGCGATAGTATATTATAGAGAATCTCTCAGGCTCTGGAGTGTACACACACATGCGCGCGCACACGCACACACGCACACACACAAACACACAAACACACATCTGACATCTCTCTTTAAATTTTGTTTTCACTTTCTCGGTTTATATTCAAGGGACAAAAGGACAAACTTTTTCTATGCAGTAAACAAGTTGACAAAAGCAATCCACAAAGACGGCATTACTGTACATCAAATGTACATGCTGGCCCTCCACAGAGACTCACCAACTGGCATATCTTCATAGATGAGAAGGTAGGTCGAGAAAAAGTAGTTCAGGAAGCGCGGAGGCTGGTTGGAACCTGTGATTTAGACAAAAGAAACAATTCGAATTATGTCAATAAAACAATCAATTTAGATTATTGTTCTGATTATGTTGTTAAAAAGGATACACTGTTAAACTTTCTTATAAATTATCTCCATTATGACAATCAATCACACCATGATAGCGTACTCGCTTACTAACTAGTCACTACTGTCCCGATAGCTTTTAAAAATTCTGTTCTTGTTTGTTTTATTACACTCAGCAGAAGCAACAGCTGTTATTTGAAATGATACATTAAAGCTGTGTTTTCGATCAAGTGATCATTTGGACGGATACGTGAAAAAGATGTATTACAATGACCACTAAAACTGAAAAAATGCCTTAATGCTGATGCCAGTGCACATCCTTGTTCTATTGTTTATTTTATAGACTGTTTTCACATTGCTTTCCAAAGAAAGCAGCTTAAATCACTGAGCAGCAGGCAGTAGACAGGCGTCTTTACTGTCCTTCTATTGTGTAATTGTTCCTCTTGTTTCCACTCTAGGTCTTCAACTAATTGTAGATGTTTGGCTGTTTTCCTCTGTTCACTGTTGTGCGTGTATTGACGGAGTCTTTGTTAGATATACCTCTGCAGCACATCAATCACTCAGCAGAGGGACAGATATCTGACCTTGAATAACAACCCTAATATCCCCCATGCAGTTATATTCAGGTCAAATTCACCTATGGAACACCAAACATCTTACACAGTGCATCTTATTTTACAGATAACCACTTAATAACCAATACAAAACATTGTAAGCAGAGAACATCAACTACACAAAAAGCATGGACGTAATGATTCAAACTGACAACAGCATATTGCACTTACATGAACAGCGTGTTTACATGGTGCATCTGCAGCTAGAGCCATTCGTGTCTCCATTGTCCATGAAAACAATTCAACATCATGGTCGAAAAAGGGAGCTATTTGAGTGTGAGTACTGTGATAAAAACACTTGTATACTTTAGAAGTAGGAGTACATTTGGACAGACTACAATTAGGCAAAAATGACATTTACCCTGTAGCGATGTATCTGTAGGAGGGAATATCTTTTGATTACGACAGTACCCTTTTGAGGGCGTGTTTAAGGGTTAATAGTCTGCCGCTTTATAGTTGCGGATATAGTTCTGTAGTGTCAGAAGGCAGCATGATACTAGCCATTTTTGTTAGAAAGATCAGGGAACAAAGCTGCTGGTCTGTGATCAGCTGAGCTGCAGGGTAGACCACAGGGACACTGAAGCGATAGGAGCGGGAGGCCAGTCTGTTTGAAGTGAGAGCACTTGGTAGAGGGGATAGGTGCTTTGAAAGTGGGGAGCTTCTCGCTCAGTCGTGTGCCCGTCTGTGCGGAAGGAGATCTTTATCTCTGGCTCGCCAGTGTGGCTTTCGGTGGGTGCCAAGAACATGGCGCGTGCTTCACTGGATAGAGGGTGATGAGGGGAGGGTTAACAAGCTCCTGCCCATACCTGTGGTGTAATTACTGCGAGGCACCACGTCAGGCTTGGATAGTCGGATGCAGATAGATTACTGCCACAAAATAATCACAGCAATGATCATCAATCCAATTTGAAGGATCAGGGAAGTGATACTCAAGGAAGAGTACAGGGTCACTGTGCTAATGGGGTTGTAATAGGCAGGGAGAGAGTGGCGGGAGGGAGGAAGAAAGAGGGTATATTGAAAGCAAACACAAGGTGATAGGTGAGAGTGAGAGGCTGGAGGACTCCGGAGATATAAAAAAAAAAACCTTGATAAAGTTGTTGCGTTTGATGGAAAGAGGTTGTGGCGTTCACTTAATAACTTTCCCCTGCGCTCCAGTGCTGTGTGTGATTGGACGTGTCTCCTGTTTGTCACTGAGAGACAGTCACCGTGGCTTTCCACAACACAGAAGCTCGCTCTCTATATCGCCGTCTCTCTCATGCCCCTCACAGAGACACACTCGCTGAGGAGGCAAATGTTTTATAGTAATTCTTGGGCCCCAACAATAATGCGCCACATTATGCAAGACAGTGTTTGAAGAGTGAAGTAATGACAGTGATAAAATGTGTAGAAATAAATAGACCGTATACAGGACTGAAAGGAACAGGTGTACAAGTCAAAAAAAGGTAAGGGAATACATCATGTGGAGAAGGTAAGTGACAGAAAATCCTTTCAGGGAGTTAATAATAAAGAACTGAGAGAGACGTGTACTATTAAATGCTTTAAGATTCAGCTATTCAGTCTTTGCTTCCCTTA
Source organism: Cyclopterus lumpus (assembly GCF_009769545.1). Lineage (NCBI taxonomy): Eukaryota > Metazoa > Chordata > Actinopteri > Perciformes > Cyclopteridae > Cyclopterus > Cyclopterus lumpus. The sequence continues at coordinate 18,087,267 of NC_046980.1, read as the reverse complement.
CTGTGGACTGGCAGTACTCATGCTTTACCAAGGCACTGATAAAAGGAAAGCCAGTATTCATAAGCATTGACTGACTAACAACATTTTATAGTTACATGCCACAGTGATATTTTTAAACTTGTATTCCTCTTTTCAGTGGAACGTCTGGCTGACTGAACATAATCATTCAATTATTCAGCTTCAAATTCACACTGTTCATATTCACAAAAATAGCCGATGAGTATAAACCACTGTCCTTTGCTTCTTGCCACTGAGAAGCTACACTGGTGTCCATTCCATTGAAAGGTATTCACTGAACCAGGAGTTCATGTGCATTGTTTTAAATGATGTGGAGTCATTGTGGACTCACCTTCACAGAAAGAGTGGAGAATGAGAAAGGGAAGGAGGAGCTTTGCAACCGTCATCCTGCCGCCTAAATCCACAGTCCACGACATCGCCTGCACCTGAAGAAGCAAAGCACACAATACTTTACAGTCACACACAATTAAATATGTGAGCCCATCATCACCACAGTTCTAGTCTGGCCACATTATGTCCAAAGACTTTTCCAGCTCTTTTATGTTCGGTGATTACTGTGTAAGTGAGTAGGAGACACGATCAGTGTAATTAGGGGACAGAAAAGGATGTGCTGCACGGCGTGCTTCAAGCAGGTGTTGTGCATCTGTTTGAGGGTTGGGTGTTAATGAGTGACAATTCCCACACAGCAACAGCTCATTTACAGTAGAGTGCTCACTGTTTAATAGCCATCAAGCCGTTGCAGTTATTTATCTGATACAAATTTTTATAAAATAGTATTACCACGTTGTGATTGTATGCCTCCGCCAACAAGTCCAGTTGTAGTTTACAACCATATATCTAGATTTGTATATATATATATATATATATATATATATATATATATATATATATATATATATATATATATATAATTATATAATTGTCTTATTCCAGTAAATAATATCCAGAGAGCAACATGCTATCTTCACTTCGAGACTATTTTTACAGAGAAGTACAGAGGACTGATAGTCACCTAAAGCTCAATAACAGCAAAAGCAGTGAGCTGGTGAGCATCCAGAGGAACACTGGGTTGCACTGGGGCCCGTGGGGTCAAAGGGGCCCTTCTAGAGAGCGACAAGATGTTATATACAGTAGATAGTTTGGGCCCACAGACTGCAAACTGAACCCATCTGTGAGCTCAGCGAGCAGTCACGACTTTCAAACACAAAAGAGGCAGACAGTAACCCGTCGGGACTACCTTAAGCCAAAGCTCATACAGGGGTCTTGAAGTCCGGATCAGTAAAGGATGGGACTGGACCATAAAGACAGAGCCTTGACTCCTTCAGTGCGGGTTAAGAGGTGTTTACCGTCAGTGTTGCTGAAAGGAGGACAGTGAAGATATGCTCCGTAACTGTAAATTGCTGCACCGTGAGTGTATCTTTAATTTGCCGATGTGTAATGTGGAAGCCCTTACCGTTTTCCCTACAGTCAAGTCTTTCCCTCGTTCTCCCTCCCTCTGCTCATCTGCCTTTCTTTCCCCTCCCTCTCATTTGTCCTCTCTCTTTACACTGTCCTCACTTGTCCCGGCAAGGCATCACTGGTCGGCAAACTCATTCGGTGTCAATTTAATTTTGAAGGGTTATCCTTCTAAATTCTCTTTTTCCCAAAAGCCCACTGTGTTCTCAGCTCAGGTTAAAACTCAAGACGGCGCTCTTTGTCCCTTCAGGAATCTGATGGCAAAAATAAAGCAAAATATACTACAGAAAGTAGTGGGAGGTGCAATAAAACACAATACATACGCTGCTTTGTGTTGCTGCTAGAGATTTACAATCAATTCATACACGGTCAATTCAGAGAAAGCAGCAACAGTTTACAGGTGAGTGAGAGACTCGCAAGGTAAAAAACAGGCAGTCATGCTTATTGTAAATACGAATCTGTGTCTGTATGTGCGCGCGCTTATATCAGTTGTGCATGCGTGCCAGTTTGAATAGGTACATTTGTTTTCATTTGGATTCCCGTTTCCTCAGCATTATTGCATTTCACTTTCTGGAACAATTCAACCTACATGATTATGTCTGCTCTTTTTCTCTTCTTACTACCGTCCTCATTTCTATCCTTCTTTCTTTGCTTATATACTTTCATTCATCTCTCTTACTGGGCCCCGTAGACCTCTTCTCTCCGCACTCTTTCCTTCCTCACAGCTGTGGTCCTCCAGTAAAGGCTATTATCTCAACTCAGTGGGAAGCTCAGATAGAGAGCTGACGACAACAGCCTGAACAGATTACACATTTCCTCAACATATCCTTTATTTTTCCATCTTATCATTTCATTCACTTTTTTCTATCAATAACACACCTGAGGTAGCATGACTTAGATGCCCTGGAGCGCTTTAAATAGCCAAAAGCACAAAATCAAACGAAGTAACTACAACACGAAAGCTACAAGACCTGAGGGGAAAACTCAGTGTTTCCTGTGTTCTTCTTTTGATGCTCGGTTAGGGTTGATCAGTCTGGATGAGGACAATCAATCAATAAAGCCCATTCCCAGCTCTCCACGCTGACAAGAAATGAAATAATCAAACAATCTCTTCTTTTTGTCCTGTTTTTTTATTTTTATTTCACTTTGTGAATGAAAACATGTGTCACCGAAGTTAATTTCTCTGCATTCTACAGGCTATCTGCTTTTCTAAAAAATAACCTAATTGATATTCTTAGGGGAACCCACAGATTGATGAAAAAAATGTCCGATGTCATTGTAAAAATCCATCATTATGCAACATCTGGTATGATCTGATGTTAATCTGACAGTGGCACCGAAAATACGTTGTATACCATACTGTAATTGTTCATGTCCAAGTATAAAAAGTATGAAGGTGCTTAACTTTAGTGTTGTCTGCCACGCATGCACGCACGCACGCACGCACGCACGCACGCACGCACGCACGCACACAAACACCTACCTCCATTCTTCCAAATGCTAAAGGACATTTCTGAATGTTGATGAACGGGTGAATGTATATATATCATTTAAGTTGTACCAGGTTTATTAATTGCATTACTTTGTTATTCTGCACATTTGCAAATCGCACAGTTCATTTGAAACCTGCTGACCAGCAGTTTGTTTTAGTGCAAAGTGTTTACCTAACTTTAAGGATCAGTTCACCCAAACCGCCAACACTCATTTTCCAATTTACACCTGGGCATTTTACCATACAGGTACATTTAGTTTGGCCCAGGTGTTGAGAGATCTGCTGCAAATACAATTTAAGTAAACTGAATTGAATTTGTAATGGGCAATGCATTGAAGATTGCTGTTTGGGAAAAGTCAACAGCTACAAATCTTGGTCAACTACTGTTATTGAAAATGTATTTTGTATTGAAGGTCAAAAAGTAGTGAACACTGTCCAGAGCAGGGCCGTGGATTATCTACAGTAAATGGGACATTGTTTTGAAAAGAGACTTTTCAGCTGAATTTTCAAAATGCCATTTCTCAATATTTTGAGCACCATTAAACAAAGTCCTATTTAACTCAATTGTCTTGCCGGTAGAAATCTCTTTTGCATGTCAGAAGCTCAGCGAATCAAAATGAAAATACCTGCATGGTTGGATACTCCCGGGGCTAAGTGGCAAAAATATGTTCTTTGTAACTTGGGCAATTTGCTGTTATTCTTCAGTAGAACATATTCATAATTGCGCTATTTTTATGTTTCAGTGCCTCTTGAAATTACAAGTGCTATGGCAATTAGTTTCTTACATACATGTTTTGACATGGCTGAATCATATAACTTGGGCCACACTGTATGTATCTATGCAATTAAAGCAGGAGAGGTGGAGGCAGAGTGGGAAAGTGGGGGAGTGATGATCAACCCCTGCTTCGCATCCCAAGAACACTGGAAGTGCCCCCGGCCTCTATACTGAAAACCAATTCGTTAAAAATACACTTTCTAGGAACCATACTTCATACCAAACTGCAGCAGATTCCCCAGAATATTCAAATCACTTTTGACAAACTGAAGACACCCATATTAAATAAGATAATTGTATATGTTGTATGTGAAAATGAGCATAATTGAACATACGGGCTTGTTCAATGTCTTTAGAAACGTTGCTGATGTAAACAAACCGCAGTGTTGGGAGTGATAGCAGACAGACATTCAGATAATTAATTTGGCTCTTTATAGAGATGGTGGAAGACTGGCATCGAGCACAGAGCAGACGGATGACATTAAATGAGAGCAAAGGTTTGAGGTAGAGGTAAGGTAGTAATTATAGTTCAAAAGCATGATCTCGCTTCAGATTTAGTTAAGTACCGGCTACATCTAGAGTTCCAATCAGACAGTCGTACATAGAGGAATTAAACTAGGGGAGGACAGGGCTAAGCAGGGATGTGGTCCTTGATGCAAGCTGGACCTCACTGCAGCACTGTCCAACTCCATTGGCTATCCTGTCACCATCTATCAATCCCTCACTTCCTTCATTCCTTCCTTCACTCTGTCAGAGTCACTGCTCATCTTCTGCCAACACAACAAACATGTCTTCTGTGGGCCATGCATTTGTGGTGCTGTCATGTTACATGTGGGTCCAAGTCAACTACTTCCCTGTACCCACAAAGAAATTAAAAATAATATATATTTATTTTAAAAAAACGGGTAGGATAGCTTTTGTCTGCCCTTGAGGCTTTTTTGTTTTTGGTTACACTATAACCAAGATTCTGCCCTGACTCCAGCTTTAACAGGCAGGCTATTTTCAAGGCTAGAAATGACCATTAGGAACACATACAGCTCCCACTGGGCAAAGCTTAGGGTGGCTGGGATCCAGGTCAATTTAATGAGTTGTGGTCCGATAGCTTATCGGAGGGTAATGTGTGATTAAGGCAGTGTAAAGTGAAGAGTTATATCTCGACCTGCTGTGTTCTCTCCAGAGAGGCCTGCCTGCCCATATGGCTGCATCTCCCGGCTTACACACTCAATATTATTGATTACATGGCAATTGTGTCTGACTTGCTTTAACCTCAAAGGCACCCTTCTCAGAAGGGGACTGGTGGCCCCCAGCTAGCAGCCAAATCAGGATTATCACAGCAAATCAATAGCAGATTTCTGCCCGCCCTCGGGCCTAGTGAAAAAGCCATCATTCATTAGTACAGTGATCACAGACAGATTAGCAGACATTTGACTTCGTCGGGGAGGAGGGAGCGGTGCTCTGATGAGCTGAGTAATGTCTTCCTTCTCGCCCTCCTGATCTCTTCATCTCCAACATGACGTGACTTTCTAAAAGCCTTACTCAGCAAACTTCACTCACATGACAAGAGTGCAATGTAAACAGGATGGATTTGGACTGCAGATCATGTAGTGCTTTCTGAGTAGAAATGATAATCAAACTGAACATTGATGCTGAGTAAACAAATCTCTGGTCGGGTCATATAAGAAATCGCTGGTGCTGATGTTCCACCTTCTTAAAAAATTAGGAACCAACATCTTTGGAGAAGTTGTTCAAGACAACAGGCACACAACGATCGCTCTTGGACAAGTCCAGCAACCAAAGTGGATTTGCACAAATTAGTTTGGACCAACCTTTTCAAGAAGGCAACATGGCAGACAGAACAACATATTGTATGTTGCTTCATTAGAAAGCACCAGGTTGAAGTTTACTTCCACATCAGAAACCAAACCTCAACTTTCTAAGAACCATATGAGTTTCACTCAGTACACATGCATCTTTTGCAAATCTACCTAAAATCTCAAAATGAGTCAGATGTTAATGAATTGAAGCAGGTCCCCACTGGTTAACTTCTTTCGAATGCAGCTGTGCTATTTAGTCCACGCAACAGAGTGTATATCTATGGATACGGGATCAGTCCTCTGCTGCTCATGTAGATGCTAGAGAGCCATGTCTGCAATAACACAAACTGATTAAAACTGGTGTTGCAATGATGGGGCAACATCATGGTAATGACGTTTCATCTTGTAGAAAAGTCAGCTACTGTACTCTACGGCAGTGTCTTTGCATACCGCTCCGCTCAGGTGACATGGTGAGAGAGCAGCTTAGATTAAACCACTAAATTACTCAATACATTGACTATGAGCAAAATGATGATGAGACGTCATAATGTACTGCAGGTTCAGACTAGGCCGTGAAGCAATCTGTGCCATCCATAGCTGATGTTCACTTGGATGAGCTACTCATCACAGAATTGTATATTCATATCAATGATATGGTATGTAGTATTATTCACTGAAGTACAAATTCATGCTGATCATTTGGTTAAAATAATCTCAATATCAGCGTTGAGAATTGTAATAAGCAATATTTTGCTATGGTTCTTGCTCCATTTCCACAGTACTGCTGTAACATATGAAAACTAGTGTCCCCAGCTCGGAGTGCAAGGAACCCGGGTGTCACACTGGAGGTCTAGTGGTCCTTTGCTTTGAACAACCCGTTTCTGAAGATTCAGTCTCCACAACATTGGGAGTAAACATCTGTTCCGAGCCCAGGAGGCCGCGCAGCTTCTGGTCCAGGCTCTTGATATCCCATGCCAAGACTACTGCAACTCACTCCTGGCTGGTGTGCAATCCAACCTCTGCAGCTCATCCAGATTTCAGCAGCCCGGCAGCAGATCATCAATCCGCCGAGTTCTTCCACACCACACTGCTCCTCCCTGCACAGGCTCCTGGTGGCTGCTTGAATACGATTGGAGACACTGGTACTTGCTGACTGCGCCGCGAATGGCTCAGGCCTATCCTACATCCAGGACGTGGGCAAACCCGTCCACTATGCTCTCCTACTGTTAACTGAAAGCCATTTCTTCACGCCAAAGGAAGTTTGACTACTGCTCAACAAAGCCATTTGCTGTAATGTCTCCCCAATGTTTGAAAAGAGCTGCCCATTGACATTAGGAATACCGAAACTCGAATTTCAGACTGCACCACGGCCCATACAAACAAATAGTGGAGCTTGTAACTTAACCAAAACCAAACATTTGTGACAGTTTTCCTAAACTTGTTTACATGGTTTAGCTTTCATTATTTGGAAGATAAAGTTACAAACAATTTGTGTCCCTGTACACAAAACCAATACATTGCATTTCGGGACCATTTGTTGAACGGCGGTGAGACTCTAAAATAGTCTATAATCTAATAATTCGACAAAAAAAGGAAATTAACATATTACAACAGCTATATTCATTTACAAAATGTAAGTACATAATATTTTAAATGGTGCACAGAAACACACGGATTTTCGTGAAGAAAGAAAAACTGAGCCAAAAGACATGTTATTCAAAACCCCCAAAAACATGCTTAAAAAAAAGGTGTGTAGGATGCAAGCAACCAATGTCTGCTGGTGCCACCTTGTTTTTAGCTGAGTGCAGACTGACATAACAATCTTAGCTCTCTGATTTTATGCTTTTAGTGTTTCTGTGGAGACATTGTGGTGAGAACATAATGATACACTCTCATCCTTCTACTGATAAAAACAAGACAGATCAATACGCTGTCATGCCCTTCTTGTCATCTGCTTTACTTTCATTCGACTGAATCACAATGTTTTCAGCTTCACCCGTTTCACCATGTAGACAGCCTATAACCGTTTTTATGAGACAATGAGATTTATTGTGAATGAGATTCCCTTGTTTTATATTGTAATCATGGCCTTCGCACGCTATTCATCTCAATGTTGTTTGCCTCAGCTCTCCGCTGGCCTGGGATTTTCCCTGTCTTCGTCACTCAAACATTATGCCAGTAAACAAACTCAAACCCTCCATAATGTGAACTGATTGCCTCTTCCCCAAATTTTGATGCCAGTGTTAAAATGCCTGTTTCTTAGCCAGGCTTACTTTTCACTTGGCCATTATCCGCTGCAATGAGCTTGGCAAAGCTGTCCCAGCAGCCTGTGTGTATATCAGACAACATAAACACAGACAGCGGTGTCAGAGGGCAGCCGATAGCCTGTAGAGACTCATTCATCTCCTTTTGTCTCTCTCTTTGTTAGAGCGCAGTCATTTTCAGTCAGTTGAAAGATCAAAACACACCATTTAGTAGCTTCTCTCCAGCATGGATGACCTTTTACATCTCAACACTTCACCTCTCTGCCTCCCGTCTTACTCCACCCTCCTTGTCCCTCCTCCTGTCCCCTTCTCTCTCTGTGCTGTTTCAGCCACACTTAAAGGCAGCACTTATTTGCAGAGGAGAATACTCAAAATGGCAAATGTGACCTGTTTAGATATGAATCCCTAACGTTAAAAATGAGATTTCCAACCTTCCTTCAGAAAAATGTAATTTCCAAATTCCTTCATAAGGGTTTCACATTTACACAATTAACAACCAAGAGGAAGAAAGGGATTTGTAGCAAAGATGATAGTGGATAGTTGGGTTCACAACCAACTATTTAAGGAATCCTCTTTCTTTTTTTTAAAAAGAAGCTATTGTCAAAGATCGGCTCTTCTGTGCGACTCTTGCACACCGTAACACATTTAGGAAAGCGTGGCATCACATCCATAAGTACAGCAGCAAGCAGGGACTGACCAGTAGTAATACAACAGGCTGATAAAAAATTATCTTCTCAGCCCTCTTTTCCCTCCAACCTGTTTTCTTACGGTTCTGCCCGACTGCCTCGGCTGATTTAATGACCACACACAGCTGGACCAGGAGAGAGATGGATGTAGAAATGAGAAAAATCGGAAGCTTGCAATGATCATAATTGCCAAGTACTAGCATTTTTGTGTAGACGACAAAAGCAGCTTGGAAAAAGGCAAAATAACTGATGTTTAAGGTCTGTGTGTCAAACATTGTCATATAGAGGCCGCTATGTCAAACCACAACAGTGCTATTCTGTCAGCAAAAACACACCACTGTATAAATACTGTTGCAATAATATAAACAAAATATATATTTCTGTCAACTGCAAGCCTTTGAGCTCATTGAGACAAAGCAGACTCATATCCCGAATGTGTCAGTAAGCGCAAATATATATATATATAATTTTTAAAAGCCATTCATGACCCATCGCCTAATAGTAATCAAGAGCAGGTATATTAACTATTCTGTTGCTTTCATACATTTTCAACTCACTCTGTCCACACATGAGGTAAGTCACATGAATGATATTGCCACCATAGGAAAAATATGAGATGTTTATTTTAATAACCACCACTCTATTTAATCTACGTTGCTTTCTCTCCCTTCCACAAGTTTACCATTCCTTAATATTACAATATAGTGCTGTGCTTTCTTGTCCTCACACCTTATCACATAGGACAGTCCAGTAGATTCACTGTATCTGCAATTCATTCTTCTATCACTCAAATTGGGTTTCATTCAAGCCTGTCAGTCAAGAAGTCTGTCAGATATGGACTCTCTATTTCACTCCTTTTGTGTGTGTGTGTGTGTGTGTGTGTGTGTATGTGTGTGTGTGTGTGTGTGTGTGTGCGTGCGTGTGTGTGTATTCTGAATGAATACAGTGACAGACAGTCAAAAAGCAAAACTGTCAAAGAGTCGTGCTATCCCACCAATGCCACAGCAGGAGCACTTACATAATATATTGGAATATATGAAGGAGATGATATAGTAAGAATTATTTTAGTCTTTTGCAGCATCATGCATATGTTCATTCTCTGCTTTGAGACGAGGTGACAATACCTATGTAGTGGTGGACTACAGTGAGGATGACAGGGAACCTACAACCTGGGATTACTGAGGCCAAAATTGAGAAATGAGTGACAGCATTTCCCCAGAGTCAGAACAAGTGGTCGCTCATTTTATGCTAGATCTGAAACACTATATTATTACGCAGGCCACATGTTGAGTATTGTATATTGTATACTGCCAATTCAAATTTATAAATACTCATCTGTTTCCTCAACTGCTCCTTTTCATTTAAAGCTTTGATCAACCTTAAAGTTATGTGCAAGTCAATCAGCTGTGGTCCAAATGCAGTAAGCAAGCCTTGCTGGGAAAATATCACAAGCCACATAATTTAATTCAGACTTATTGATAAATAGTACTTTTTAAATGTTGTGATTGTAATTGGAGCTCTAAAGCAAAACATAGTAATTTGCTGAACAATATGAGCAATCAGGGCCGGGGGGAGAACTAAAATAAAAATGTCAAAACTGCATTGCAAAGTTATAACAGCTGTCTATGAAGCAATTTCTGCATGAAGATAAAGCATCATAATATAACATATTGAACAATTAGAAGACTATACTGATGTACAGTTACAGCATATATATATATATATATATATATATATATATATATATATATATATATATATAAGGATAAGGATTAATAGTTACATTCTCAAATTGAGTGGTGCTCCCCTTTAACCTGGCGTTGCATCGCTGCCGCGTTCAGGTGACACATGAATAAGTAAGTGGGCACCGAGGCGCTTCCCAGCAGGCACCTCTTGAGTCGCCAGGGCTACCTGATAACGCCGCACACCGGACACCTTTACGCAAGCATGCACACCGCCTCACATTCACTGGCCACTTCATTTACTCCGATAACATAACCAACCCGCGACGACACAGCAGCAACAGTTAGACTCGACCGCTGCAGACACAGCAGAACTTAAATGAAGTGGTCGCAAATGCGAAAATGTGTGTTGTCTTAATACCTGACCGATCCTCTCGTAAAGCGCGTGAAAACATTACTTGCGTAATCAACTACTTCTGCAACTCTTCTCTGGGGGCGCGCATCCAAGAGACCCTGCACATATGTCCGCGTATAAGAGAGCTCCTAAGTGAGTGTTAAAGTCGACAACTACGAACAAACTATCGCAGGCAGACAATGTTACAGCACGAGATAATACAAAACACATCTGCCGCAGTGAGCTCTCCGGCTCTATCGGCTCACGGCAGGTGATCATGTCATTATCATATTGTCCTACCTTCCTCGTCCGTGTCCGTCGCTGCAGAGCGCCTTTAGATTCGATTGCCTGTCCTGCTGTGATGCGTTACCAAGTATCTTCTACCCCCCTCTCTCTCTCTTTCCCTCTCTCTCTCCCCCACCCCTCTCTGTGTGTGTATTTCTCCCGTTAGCTTTGCTCCATCACCACCAACCATTGCAAAGCTCACTTTCCAGTCTTCACAACTACCAGAGCCAAACACAAACCATATCCACTGTGTGATGCTCCTATGTATAATGTCCCAAATGATACCCACTCCTAATCCAGGGTTAAATTCCAGCACTCACAGATACAGCCTCTTGGGCTTTGAAGGCTGCTTAGATTCTATTTTCTCAATGAAAACAACTGGCACACACACACCAAAATCTGTCTGTGCGTGTGACCCAATATGCAGGGATGTCCTCGACCAGAGATATTTTGAAGTCGACTAATCAATTCGTTCATTGCAAAACTGAGTTTCTCCACAAACTCAAAAACGAAAGCACTACTATACACCTTGTTTGCCAGAGATGTGCTCAGAAGCATCTTGGAAATAAGCATGAAAAAAAACAGCATAAAAAAAAGAGTTGACCGACATAAATGACCCATTAGTTGACTAAGAGGAGCCAGCCCTATGAACATTATTTATATATTTTGCATTTGATGTGCATTAAAATGATAGCCTTGTTCACAGATGGCCAGCAGTGTTTATGTTAGTGAAATGTAAAATAATCACTTAGATGTGTTGACAAATCATTTGCAACCTTCACAGAAGAGGGCTGAATTCACTGAGATTAAAGAAATCTATTTATGAACTTCCTAAATGAGCTCATAAGCTAATATATTACACAAATTAAATTCTAAATCCATTATTTAACCACAGAGTTAATGGACCTGAAGAGCAATAGCCAGGGCAATAGCGTCCCCTAGAGCGTGAAATGAGGATGACAACAGACACACTATCCAAGAGACAACCTTTTACACATGACTAATATAATGAAATGATATAATGAATGTAGGTATGCTATAATTTACACAACTTTGAACTCCCAGTGCATATTTTTGACAGGCTGGACGAAGTAGAAAGTTAGCTTAACAAAGGCTGATCCCTTGCTGAGGACTAGACACCTCACTTCTTTGCGTGCTACAATTTCATCACTATAGAACAGAGAAGCAAACAGGCTGTTTTTGTGTGTGTAGGTGTGTGTGGGGGGGGGGGGGGGGGGGGGGGGGGTTACTGGCTATTACTAAGGTCTTGAACTCCTATAGCCAAGTAACAATAATTAATTGTGAAACAAATACAGAATATTGTATTTCGTTATAGCTATGCAGCAGGTTATGGAATCAATATTCCTGAGCGGAATATTTGGTTACTTTAAGTCACTCGAGTTGATTGATATTAGTCCTAAATAAAGCCAGGTTCTTTATTTATTTATGATGCGCAGGATATAATAAGGATTCAAAGTGATATTCTGCTGCTCTCTACTGGATATTATACTCAACTGCAGTTTAGAGATCCCCCGCACACGCTCAAACAGGGTTGTTAATTATAATGTCAAGAATAAATAAATATGAATGCAAGGAATGGCAAAGTGGTACAGGTTTTATGACTTTTACCCTAATAAATGCTTTTTATTTCTCCTCCTCCACACATTTCTAGTACAATTCCCCCCAGCACTTGTTCCAAGGCTGTAGTTTTGAAAGACAGAAAGTAAGACAAGCACATTGTTATCAACACCCTGTTAGGTTTTCTTTTATAAACAGACAGTGGGTTGGTGGAAAGGATTTAGTGGCAACTACTGTACAAGCACAGCAACCTCATAAAGTAAGTTAGTTAGCTAACTGAGATGTCACTACTTCTCACGGTCACTTGGAACATATGTAGAAGTCACCTTTAGTTTGACTCCACTAGCGTTACATTTATAATCAGCTAGCTAGGTTATATTCACGTGTGCTTCCTTTCGCCTAATGCTCAGTTAAACTTCAATTTAACATTACACGTTGTGGACACGTTTATTTGGCTCAAGAACAGTAACGTAAGTTATACGTGAAGAATACTGGCAACCGGAAATGTGGTAACGTTACGTGTTAGCCAACAAAACGGAATATTCAAATGTACCTTACCTTGCTAGTTAGCTATTACTTTATGTTGCTAACGCCAATGGTGTTGACTCACTGCTTCTGCTTCACGCGTCCGTGTTTCCACGCCGCCCTTCAACATTTTACAATCTTCCCCAAAAGTATTCTTCTTCTTTTTTTTTTTGCCAAGGTTTTTGTGACAGCAGGAACTTTTCGACGTCGCCGTGCGGTCCTCTCTCTCTCCATGAGCTGTGTCACAGCCATTCCAGTGGGCCAGAATGCGCAGTACCATGGTCCTGGTCCACCTAGATGGAACAGGGCCATAATTCAATGTGATTAATTACACATGTGTTCACCTCACAATAACAATCAGAATGGCTGCTGTGAAAAGGGCCTGTTATCCATCCTGCTGTTATGCCTCAGGGTCAGGGGGGGGAGCCGAACCCAGCTGGCATTAGGTGAAAGGGTTCACCTTGGGCAGGTCGCCAGACTGTCACAGGTCTGACACATAGAAACAGACACCCATTTAATTTAATAAATGAGTTAATCTTAACTAATTAAGGCGTCTCCGCAGTTGTGTTTCTTTTTGTGAGACAACATGTTCACAAATACTATTCAAGGTGAACCAAGCCTTTGAAATAACTAGAACATGTTGGCTCAGCCTTTAAGTGGATTAGTATTCCCCGATAAAAATTGAAGGCTTAGCCTGGACATGCAGAACACAGCTAATTTTCCATATTGTTTTTCGAGGCAAATATTTGTCCCCTGAAAGTCGTTCTGACATCAAGCAGTTGTATCTTCACGACACCGAGTGAGAGGGGTCCTTCTGTGTTTTGAGCACTGTGGCTGTGTGCTAATGACTTCCCAGCTGTCATCTGGAAGAAGCTGGTGCCAAAATGGGCAGGAGGGTGAAGAAGGTTCAGCCTATTACACTGGCACTGCCAAGGCGGCTCCCCTTGGCTGTCGTGACTACCTAGAAAATGCTGGCCTATAGGTTAATGTGCAACCCCATTAGTGGCAGTTACCTCACACCTTTGGAGGGACCCGCAGCACCACTATTGTTCCCAGTGTCCCATCATTCTTCTTCGCTGAAGACGTGCGTCTGCCGTCTCCTCTACAGAGCTAAATGATGACATTGATGACAGCTGAATCCTTTGTAGCGTCGTGGCTTACCGGGACTTCTACAGAGAACACAGCCATCATTAATGTGATCGGTGACACCTCAGCTTTTCCTATGAAAAGGGGGGAATGGGGGTGTAACTAGCTGATGGAGGAACTGAATGTTGTTGTCTCAAAGGCTTCAGCAGCGAACCATGAGGAGAATGAACTTTGCAAACCACCCTGATACACGACGACGCAATGGAAGTGTGTTGGGGAGTTTTTCCTGATCCGATGTGAGGTCCTGGGACAGGGATGTCGTATGTGTACAGATTGTAAAGCCCTCTGAGGCAAATTTGTAATTTGTGATATTGGGCTATACAAAATAAACTGAATTGAATTGAATTGTCGTGCAGCATGACTAAGGCTGGCAAGATGCTGGGATTTTACCAAATGCAAATAGCTGCCTTGTTTTTAGTTATGTGTGTTTTTATGTATATTATTACCTGGCAATTTGCTTATCTAGTTATGCTAAATACAACATTCAGATATATAGAAGGATTTAACCAAATGCAAATATCCATAAACATTCTTTGCTTTGACCCCCAATGTCAAACGCTCCCTGATCCTAATGAGCTCTGGCAAGAACGTATGAAAACCTGCAGGATGGTATGACATGGATGCATCCTCAAAACCTTTGTTGTTGAAGGAAGGAATCCATATCAGTGCATGGACAACTAATTTATGACATCAAAGAGCTTACGATATCATGAAATAATCAAAACACTTCAAAACATTTTAAGGTTAAATCTCTTTAAAAGCATAGAGGCTATGCAACACAACGCTGTATGCAATGACTGCGTCATTAGAACAAAAGCGCCTGACACCACAGACAGGACAGCAATACATCTCGGTTGTTTTTTTTGACAGACTTTGTTCTGGTAACAGACGGCAGCTCGGGTTCTCATGAATAACAGGAGCACAGCAGACCCTGGCTTGTCTCTCTTAAAGTCATATTCAAATTACTGGGAGCAGTTCGCATGAAAGGAGAGAGCGTAATTTACTCAGAGGAGAAGACGCTCAGCCGGGATATCTGTCTGTGTTTGATACTCATCCTGCTTCTCTTTCTCTTTTACTTAATTACCCAAGCTCAGCGGCTCCCATTTTTATTGGAGTCCCCCCCCCCCCTCTTTATGGAGTTCATATTAGAAAAAACCTTCTGTAACCCTTCTGGGCCACATGCCATCCAACCTCCACAAATATGAATCAGACCTATTACAGTTGGCCCCTGCAGTCTACATGTCAAAGTGTGCATATGAATGGTCACTGCTGTGGACAGGTGGCACCTTACTATATATGGCGGCCTCTGACATCAGTGTATGAATGCGTGTGAAGGAATAAATGGCTTGATATTAAGAAGGAACAGGCCCCCTTAGGCTCCCCCCCCCCTCTTCCTATAACACCAGGTGGAAATGTGTCAGCGTGAAGTTCACAGTTGTAGGCTATAGACGGAGCGCATATACTGCATATACTGCATATACGACATAATACAGAAAGTGTATTCTCAACAGGCTCTGCTGTGCGACTGAAAGGTGATAACAATCATCAGTGACCTTTCACAAAGAGATGTACAGTATCATTGAAGAATCATAGCTTTTCTTTTCCCACCAACGGCTCTCGCTGTTACACATTTCTCAGTGAATAACCGAATGTGAGATAATGGCTAAGCTTTAAACATTCATTTCTTAAAGCACTTCACTACGGTGTTCTTAATTTATGCTCTTCTCTTTCCACAAATCTTTTTTTTTTCTTCTTTTCCTCTCCAAGCAGGAAATATAAGAATATCTTATTATTAACGGGAACTTGGACTGTATTATGCTGTAGGATTAGGCAAAATTATGCATTCAGACAAAGTAACAAGAAGGTTTAATTAAAACCCCAAAAGTTATGGACGTATCTAATAGTGAGTGTACTATGCAACCTTTCGCATGCTGTCTGTAAATAAAATGATTATGTTTTCATTATTCTGTCTAATCAGATCTGATTAGGTGGAGTCACATACTAATTAGGCTACAGTGATAATGGTGTTAGTTCTCTTGCCCTTGCAGAAGAAACAAAGAGAGCAAACAACCCTGTCTCCCAGAACTTACGTTTAAATCCTCCACACACTTTAAATGACTTTTAGCACCTGAACCAACTGAAAAACTGAAAACTATTTCAGTTGCTAGGAGACGGAGGAGGGGTTGGTCGGGGAGATGCCAATCACAACGCAGGTTTAGTAAAAATGCTGGTGTGGGTGGACAGTGACTGTCTGGAGTCTTCTAAGAAGTGCAATCGTTCTGTCAGAGGCCCTCATGTGTCGATGAGTGAGAGCGAAACAAGTCCAGTATTAAAGGCCACGCTGTACACCTCGACTCGTCCCGACTGATTGGACGTTACCAGCGAGCTGGCACTGGTTAGCTAATGCAAGGTGCATTGTATGGCAAATGATGTGGTGTGGATGTGAAGTGAATGTGGTTGTTCATGACATACTGGACACGGTCATGTCCTATAGATGAGAGAGCCGCAGCTGGGTGAAACTGAGTTGTGGAAAACAACTCCAGTAAATAGGAGGTTGTGTACTCAAGACAAAAGTGCAGCCGCGGGTAAATCAATAAATTTTCTTACCAAACAAGACAGTACATCTCAGGGGTGGATCGATATATTTTCTCTTGCCTTTATTCATTTGAATAAAGTATTTTGGATCCATTGTCTTTTCGCTTTAGGTGTTGAAGAGATTGATCAATGAATCTCATTCCAAGCAATTGTTGACTCATCATTGAAGCTGCAGTGTCTGAACGAATGACAAGCAGCGAGCATATGCTGTGTTCAAATGCAGCCCCTAAGTAAGTGCATGCACCGCGTGAAAATATATACATTACAGGCATTGAATGCATACACATGCACACCTAGAAATGGGCACTCTGAAAAGTAGAGTCATTTCAACTCTGATTCACTTCCTCTGGTTCCTCTCATACAAGTAATTCATCCACCCAGAAGTAAAGGCCTCTCTGCAGCAGCTATCCAAGAACTTGCATTTCAATAAAGCAAACGGATGACACTGTCAAGGAGCTACAAATCACACCATGCCCCCCCAACAGACAAAAGGAGCTGCATGGTAATTCCTATTCTTGTTGCAGTTTAATATTTCATCACTGCGTCTTATTTTCAAAGGCAGAACTAATTGCTGACATTAATTACTAATTTCACTGATGGCATTAGCTCCTGATAAGTGTGATGATGATCGGATTAGTCAAGCTGTATTATGCTTAAAGGCCCAGAGAAAGATTGTGAGTTTACAAAAAATTGGGGACGGTGATAGGCAGCGGCGGTTTCGTAAAAGTATCACCACAGTGTATAAATATTCTGTAAGTAAAAACCATGCCCTCAAAGTTGTACTGAAAATTACAGGAGTAGTATCAAAATGTACTTTAAAGTACCAGAAGTAAAAGCAATTATTGCAATGATATGAGATGATGGTGTTATAATCATTGAAGCATCAACTTGTTCATCACTTTAATGTTTCAGCTGGTAAAAGTGGTGCTAATGTAAACCACACATTTAATAAACAGCTGGAAAGCTAATGGAGGTTTTCAACCTGAGAGGCAATAATAAGTGGGTCTTAGATATTCTATCCCCTGAAATATTATGAATTATTCAGGAGATTTATTACTGTCCACACACACGCTGTGACAAATGTGGGAACAACCGTTGGCCTTTTATTCAGACTACACTGCCACGCAGACTCAACAAGGATCCAGGCCTTTCTCTGAAAAAAACACAACCCAATGAGAACAACATTTATTTTCAATGTGACTTTCCTTGTGTCCTCATGTGACTCTTCATAGATGTGTCTCACTCTCACTCTCCTAGACTGAAACTAGAGTATTTCTGGTAGGTTGTTGTGAAAGCACCGTTTAGTTTGAATCAATACAACATTTTTGTAAAGCGAGGATAACAACATACACTGCCCGCTACGGTCCGAACAGACTTTTTAAAACTGATCGGCAGTATCTGGAAAACACCTCCATAATATCATTTTTCACCAACAGCGGACAACCAACAACAAATATGGTCTATTGTGCACTCAGCAGGAACCAATCAGAGCCAGGACGACTTACATGTCGACTTAAACTTTTTTTGTTTTGTTTGTCTTACTGATGCCAATCAATAAACTTGATTGTCTGACCCAGAGAGAAATCTGGCCACGGGCCGGCTGCACAATTTATGAGAGCTCTGTTGAAGAAGAATTTGACAGCTGACATTTTTATTTCAAAACGGTCGGGTCCCCTGAAGCTGAACCCTAAACGAAACCACATCATCTTGTTACAGGCTATCAAAGTTCTGGTCAGACAAAAAAGGAGGAAAAATATATTTTATTCAGATGTAATAAGTTCCAAACCTGTTTTAAGCCACACTATTTCTGTGTATTAATTATAGATGTGTTTTGTATGCTATTGATCCAATATCTCTTGAATAAACAGCCCAGTGTTGTTATTACAACACAGCTAGATCTCCAAATAAATGGTATTTAACACTACCATGGATGATACCAGCCGGTGCAGCTCAGTGTCTTTTGAGCTTAGTATCATTTAAAATGTGGATCCCTTCATATTCTACTTTCGACTTCACATCACAGACTGAATGACGTGAGTCGTGAGCAGTTCAACTCAGGAGCGATTTCTCCTGACTTCCTGTTTCTTATGACTAGTTTCAGAGGCCTCTTGGGGATAAAAGAAAGGTTAGAAAGAAACAATTTAGTTTCCTCTCACTTTGTAATATAGCTTGTGGAGCGTAACGTGGATTTTCTGAAGCCAAACCGTTGCCCTTCAAACCCGTATTTAGGACGCTAGTAGCCTACTAGTAAGAATGCACTACTATGTGTATGTGTGTCACTTTGAGTCACAAACATAAGGAACCTGTTTCAAACGACTCAAACACCCTCCTTACTGCTAGCTCAAGGTGAGACTTTGAGAGGATAAGAAACACAATTTTCCCTTTACAAAAACGAAAAGTTTAATTCATAAACAATTTAATGCCCCACTGCTGAATTCAGTACTCTCAGATATTTTACTAACATATCCTTACTTGTCAACTAATCACCACCTGGTGGTGAGTTGGGTCAGATGGCGGGGGAGTCAGCTAGAAAGACCTGGCAAGCCCAAACGTGTAGTGAGGGTGAACTGGGAACGTCTGGCAGAGGATGCTGTCCGGGAGGTCTTCAACTCCCACCTCCGGAAGAACTTCTCACAAATCCCGAGGGAGGCTGGGGACATGGAATCCGAGTGGACCTTGTTCAAAGCCTCTATTGTGGACGCGGCTGTTCGGGACTGTGGCCGGAAGGTCATCGGTGCCTGTCGTGGCGGCAACCCCAGAACTCGGTGGTGGACACCGGGGGTGAGGGAAGCCGTCAAACTGGCCTTTCGGGCCTGGCTGGCCCAGGGGTCTCCTGAAGCAGCTGACGGGTACCGGCGGGCCAGAAGGGCTGCAGCTGCGATGGTCGCGGGGGCTAAAACTTGGGCATGGGAGGAGTTTGGGGAGGCCATGGAGAAGGACTTTCGGTTGGCCTCAAGCAAGTTCTGGCAAACCATCCGACGGCTCAGGAAGGGAAAGCAGGGTCTACCCCAGGCTGTTCTCAACAGGGGGGGGGAACTGCTGACCCGGACTGGGGACATCGTCGAGCGGTGAAAAGACCACTTTGAGGAACTCCTAAACCCGGCCAACATGTCCCCCGGAGAGGGGGCAGCGCCGGAAGACTTTGGGGTGGTTTCACCCATATCCCTGGCAGAGGTCGCTAAGGTAGTCAAAAAGCTCCTTGGTGGCAAGGCGCCAGGGGTGGGTGAGATCCGCCCTGAGATGCTGAAAGCGCTGGACATTGTTGGGCTGTCTTGGTTGACACGCCTTTTCAGTGTCGCATGGGGGTCGGGAACAATGCCCATGGACTGGCAGACCGGGATGGTGACTCCTATCTTCAAGAAGGGGGACCGAAGAGTGTGCTCGAACTATCGTGGTATCACACTACTCAGCCTCCCGGGAAAAGCTTATGCCAGGGTGCTGGAGAGGAGGCTCCGACCGCTTGTCGAACCTCGGATTCAAGACGAACAGTGCGGATTCCGTCCCGGTCGTGGAACAGTGGACCAGCTCTTTACCCTCGCAAGATTACTGGAGGGGTCCTGGGAGTTTTCCCAACCAGTTTACATGTGCTTTGTAGACCTGGAGAAGGCTTTCAACCGGGTCCCTCGGGGGTTTTTGTGGGGGGTGCTGCGGGAGTATGGGGTGCCAGACCCGTTGGCACGGGCCATCCGGTCTCTGTACGCCTGCAGTAGGAGCTGTGTTCGTATCCTCGGTAGTAAGTCAGACACTGAGAGCTGAGACCAGAGCTGAGCCGGAAGGCAAAGCTCTCCATTTACTGGTCGGTCTACGTTCCAACCATCACCTATGGTCACGAACTCTGGGTTGTGACCGAAAGAACGAGATCTCGGATACAAGTGGCCGAAATGAGCTTCCTCCGTAGGGTGGCCGGGCTCAGCCTTAGAGATAGGGTAAGTAGCTCGGACATCAGGGGGGAGCTTGGAGTCGAGTCGCTGCTCCTTCGTGTCGAAAGCAGTCAGCTGAGGTGGTTCGGGCATCTAGTCAGGATGCCTCCTGGACACCTCCCATTAGAGGTTTTCCGGGCACGTCCAACTGGTAGGAGGCCCTGGGGAAGACCGAGGACACGCTGGAGGGATTATATCTCCCGGCTGGCCTTGGAACGCCTCGGGATCCCCCAGAATGAGCTGGAAAGTGTTGCGGGTGAGAGGGAAGCCTGGGTCGGCCTGCTCAACCTGCTGCCACCGCGACCCGATCCCGGAAAAGCGGCTGATAATGGATGGATGGATAGATCCTTACTTGTTCTGGTGCGCTCCATAGCTTATAATGGCTAATGTTAGCAAACATTGGCTAATGTATGGGTTAGCACATTTTAGGTGAGCATTGCTGTAAAATGGACATCACTGAGTCAAACTTAATGACTCAGTAATAACAGACTATATGTCCCAACGTTTTTAGGTCAACGCTAAGACGTATTTTTTGCTTTGTCCTTTGTAACTGCAGCGGGTTAGGGGTTAGGGTTCAGCAAAAGTTACACTGTGTAATTTTAAGCAGGTTTTCAAGTGAGAATAAATGTCACAGGAAACATTGTTTGAGAAATGTAATTTACATTTGAATTCATATTAAAATGTATATGAAAAGCACAAACATCTACAGAACACATTTTGGGGCATAGGATGTGCCAACTAGGCCACATAGACTACTGTTTGGTTAAATAATGAAGCAAATATGTATATGACTGCAGAATTTGCTTGGATTTAAACACTTTGAATTGTGCCACTCACTGAAGCAATGTTCACGGTCAGTACTTGCTGTAGTCTGCAGTTGCCAAGAACACCAAGTTCATGAAAATTGAAGAAGGGCTAATTCCTTTACTGGGGGAATGCCATGTAGTCACCGACGGAGGACGCCAGCCATTCTGAGTGGTGGAAAATGTCTCTTTCCACTTTGGGGAGCAGTTGGATCGACCGACCCAGTCGGTCCAACTGCAAAGAGAATTGCATATATCCCAAGAATAAAACATGAAATAAGTTGCTTTCCCCTTTATGCCATATTTTATTGGGTTAAAAACACTAAACTTTTCTATATTTTGCCCACTGATAACTAACTAACTAATAACGAGAGGTGTCCAATAAAGCCAAGATCTCGGGGAGCCATGGCCCATTCCCGATGTAGCATGAGTGACTCAACAGTGAAGAGTGCATGCACCCATATACATATGTAGGTGATGAGGATCACTTCGTAACCATGAACTGAACCTTTGATTTATTAAAACACAACCTATTTTAGACTTCGCCATATGTCCACCTCTGGAAATCAGCATTAACAGGAGAGAGCAAAGTGCTATTTATTTTGTGTGCGTGCGTGTGTGTGTGCAATAATTCAGTGTTGTTGTAGTCCCTCAGTAAAAAGGGTCTGGAAAAGCCTCCCTGACCAGAGTGACTCATCCTAATCACGAGTACCACTGATGCTGCAAGGTAAACCATGTTGATGGGTCGCGATGAACTCTGAAAAAAGAGCTGAAATGTCTGATGGCTGCCGGAGAGCTTTGAAGTAAGATCTCACCTCTTAACCCTATCACCATTTCACATCTCCTCGTTTTGTCTTGATCTTATTAGAGAGCTGACAAAGACTTTGGGCACATCAGCCAGAACTAAGTACAGGAATACATCAAAAATCTCCGCTGTGTATCTGAGTGTGCATTCATTTATCCTTTTCACGCATATGGCAAACAGGATGCCTTAATCAGCACGAATGCACCATTTTTAAATTGCACATAGTCAGCTTGTCAAGCTTGTGACCTAGAAGAAAGGCTGCAAAAAACGGTTTATTTGGGGGTCAGGGGCTTTTCTTTCTTTCCACGATGGCCTCTCCCCCGCTCACGTCAACACGCAGAGGCGGATCTGGGACTGGCAGGTAATGCAGGAAGGCCCGTTTTAGGCAGCATCAAATATTCATGCAAGTCGACGATGAAGTAATGGCCAGAATTCGTGGGCCGCAGGTACATTGCTGCCTGTGCTCCTGCATGGACCCCGAGGGGGCTGGATTCTAGTAGTATGATTGGATATGTGTGTGTGAGGAGGGGACGCACGGCAACAGTGAGCGAGGCTCCCCCAGAGCTGGCTGTGTTTTGGGCACGGCGATGTAATATCATGTGTCAGTGTTACGTTCCCCGACTAAAGTCTAGGGGAGGCGGGGAGCAACAATAAGTGTAGCGTTACCCTAGGGAGAATAACCCACAGGCAACAGAGGGATAAACAAAAAGGTGATTTATTAATCAAAGGCAAAACAAGAACTACTTCCTCAAAGTGAGGCGACGATACTCTGTATCACTGGATATGGCAATAGCAATATATACAATAGTTTGAACTATACAACGATAGCACCCTGCCAACCACACGCAACAGCAACAGCACAAACACTTGTGTCGTCGTGACAACGAACGCCTACACCGTCACCTTTGTTTGTGTCGTCATGAGAATTAACGCCTACACCGTCACCTTTGTTTGTGTCATCGTGACTATGAACGCCTACACCGTCACCTTTGTTCGTGTTGCCGTGACAATGAACGCCTACACCGTCACCTTTATTCGTGTCGTCGTGACAATGAACGCCTACACCGTCACCTTTGTTTGTGTCGTGACAATGAACGCCTACACCGTCACCTTTGTTTGTCTCATCGTGACAATGAACGCCTACACTGTCACCTTTGTTCGTGTCGTCGAGACAATGAACGCCTACACCGTCACCTTTGTTTGTGTCGTCGTGACAATGATCGCCTACACGTCACCTTTGTTCGTGTCGCGGTGACAATGAACGCCTACACCGTCAACTTTGTTTGTGTCGCCGTGACAATGAACGCCTACACCGTCACCTTTGTTTGTGTCGTCGTGACAATGATCGCCTACACGTCACCTTTGTTCGTGTCGCGGTGACAATGAACGCCTACACCGTCAACTTTGTTTGTGTCGCCGTGACAATGAACGCCTACACCGTCAACTTTGTTTGTGTCGTCGTGACAATGAACGCCTACACGTCACCTTTGTTCGTGTCGCCGTGACAATGGACGCCTACACCGTCAACTTTGTTTGTGTCGCCGTGACAATGAACGCATACACCGTCAACTTTGTTCGTGTTGTCGTGACAATTAACGCCTACACCGTCACCTTTGTTCGTGTCGCCGTAACAATGAACGCATACACCGTCACCTTTGTTTGTGTCTTTGTGACAATGAACGCCTACACCGTCACCTTTGTTCGTGTCGTCGAGACATTGAACGCCTACACCGTCACCTTTGTTTGTGTCTTTGTGACAATGAACGCCTACACTTCACCTTTGTTTGTGTCGACGTGACAATGTACATCCAGTTTATGAGATGCAACGTCTCTCTTGTGGCTTCAGACCAGACAAGAGGACATTCAGTTCATCACGTGGCATTAACTGGAAAGGAACACTTTTTTGCATTTTTACCCGCCACCCTGTGAAATCCTCAGTGGTGTGTTCCAGAGAATTATAGTGGATTCTCCAAAGTGAAGCCAAGGGATGGGAGAGCGAGAGAGAGCGAGTGGGAGAGAGATCTCCCATCACTCTCCCCACCCTCACCACTCACCCATACCTCTCATGTTTTCCCAAATCTAGGCTACTCCGAACTCCAACCCGGTTGAAGTAATTGATGGAGTGGAGGAAGGATACTTCCACTCGGTATAGCAGCAGCTGTCGACCAACAGGGTTGCAATAATAAATTTTAAAAAACCGCCCGAGGCTACTGAAGCAGACGGAGAGCAGCGTAGACAGGCAAAGGCGAGGAGAAGGAGAGAAGGAGGTTGGTGGGGGGGAGAAGACCGCTTCAGGTGTCGTACGAGTCGCGATGTAGACGCGCGTGATTAGAGGGAGCACCGCTACCGGGAAGCACTCGCTTTCTTAAGGTGGATTACAAAGTGAAAAGAAGAAAAAAAGAAAAGAAAAAAACTCACGACTGACCGGGGCCGCCTTTGTCTTTTCTGTCTACTTCACTTGGCTGGATTACCGCGAGCACCATGAACGTGTCGCCTCCGGACCGAAGGAAAAACGTGCGGCAGCTGGCTTTGGAGATCGGCATCCGAGTTCTGCTTTTCGGAGTTTTCGTGTAAGTATTGCAAAGTCTCGGAAATCTGGCATCCGGCCCCGATGACATGATGTGTGTGTGTGTGTTTAGTAACATGCTTGAGACACTGAACTGCTGCGTTCAGGTTCATCTGGCGGCGATGCGGCGCTGTCCGCGGTCTCTGCTGCGTGTTGAGCCGCAGTTAACAGGAGCGATCGCCGCTGAACAGACGCTGCGGTAACAGGTTGCAAAAAAACAAAAACAAGTTGAGCATTTTATTTCACGTCACGAATCAGCGTGACACGTATTCTCTGATGAGTCATGTTATAGCCTAGATTATCGCTTATTTGACCACTTCACATTTTGACATATCTGTGTGCAGTATACTTTCTATTTTTATTTTTGTATTAATTATTAACCTTGCGATAAGGTTGTGCCTCTCAGACGCAGGCTTCAAAACTAACAGAAATACACATTATTAATTGTTTGTCTATAGCCTCTGGGGGCATTGTGTCTTCAATTGTTTCATATTTATTTACTCTCTACTTCATGTGATCTAATAAAACGCCTCCAGGTCCATGTTATCTGACATGACTCACACATCGCATGCTCTCTCTCTCATTATATCTGAAGGAGAAAAACACAAAGAAGAAAGAAAGAAAGAAATCAGCACTGCATGCACACGCTGTCGTTATCGGGCTAAGTAGTCCGGCTGTATGTGTGCGCTGCTGCCACCCTTTAAAATGATTAGCCAAGAACTCACCTGGAGGGATCAGACCAAAGAGCATGATGCAGCCCCTCGGTGAGACCCACATCTGTAGCTGATTTGCTATTGCGTCATGGAGTGCTCTAAGCCACACACACACACATGAACAAATAAATAAATACATTTCACACAATACCATCATCATCATCAACTTGCTTGCTGTATTATGCTGCCTCCGAAGCCCCCCCTGTCACAAAGTCCTTGATCGCTGTGATGAATCGAGGTTTACACAGAAAGCCCGCTGAAGGCGAGTAAGCCGTGTTGGTGAAGAGGCATCTTCAGTAAACTTGACCTGCCTCACAGTAGTACAGTAGTGCCCTCATTACACAGAACGATTTTGGTTCCACATCCAAGTTATTCTTTATCTGTGTGACACAGACATGCTGGTGAAACACGGAGCCACAAATTAAAAAAATTGATTTTGTGGCTAATGGTATTTTGGGCTTTGTGCTTACGACTGAGAGCTTTCTTTGACACCAACAGAACTATCATGCGTTTTGACAGAGGGAGCATTTGGTCTAATAGATTTCCTTGGGACCCGCTGTAATTATTGAGCTAGCTTTTCGCCTGACGGATCAGCACGAGGGCTGTTCTCTGGCCCCCTGCGGGGCAGCGGTTCCCTGTTCTGGTCACACCTCGAAGCCTGAGTTGAAGGCAGGATAATTGGGGTCAACTAGAATCTGATTTTTATTTATTTTTCTTCATCGAGGTTACAAAGGGCAGTTTCATGTCTGCTTGGTCTCGATGTAATACCCCTTATCCGTGTGTCTTTCCTCACGTCATTGCTCATTTACAATCTTGCTTCTATACTGTTTTTTAATCTGATTGCTTTCTACCTCTACAGCTCAGTATTACATTTGGAAGAAAAAAAGAACCCATCTTTCAGTTGCTGTTTATATTCCTTCATACATCAAGGGATGTTGAAATGGAGTTCCTTAATCCTTTAGTTTGGGCTCATAAACAGATATGAATGCACCAGAAAGGCATCTTCAGCAAGAGATATGTGCAAGTTCTTCGGTTCTGATTGAATAACTTGTTTCTCTCCGCCACACAGTAAACCCTGTCTGCACCCTGCTCTTTCTGGATAAACCATGATTCATTATTCACAGACACATTTTGTCAAAGATGACTTGCCTTACTTTTTATTTGCCCGCGCTTGCCAAGCTGCCTGCCGGTCCCAGGCCTCAGGAGGTGCGCTGACCTTAAGCAACGGGCCAAGTGTGCAACGGGCCCCTGTGCCATCAAACAGCGAATGCCATGCAGTCATCGTAGCTCGGTGGGCACTCCAGGAGTCACACATCTCACCATAGCGAAGCAAAACATTTAATCTAAATGGAAATAGATCTTTGACATTAAACAAAATGGGGGGGAAAACCAACAAAAGCTGATTAACTGCATGAGAACAAGTTTTTTTTTTTCTAAGCACAGAAAGAGAGGATAATGAGATGGGTGCCTTTTCACTTTACTTGTAAGCCGGAGCAAAACAAGCGAGAGCGTCGACAAATACCCAAGAAGCCATTTCTCCCTTGAGTGGTTGTGTGGCTGAGCTCGTGTCCTAAATCAATCAACAGTATCTGTGCTTCAGCACATTGCTGGACACTTGAATAAGCCTGTACGTATTACAATGCTGGCTCAAGGAACAACAGGAGACCGGAATTTTAGAGGTGATGATCTGGTCGTCGTCAAATGAGTCGTGCGCGCTAAGACGTCACTGGTCATCCCTCAAAAACGAATTTTCAGCTCACTGCAAAGCATCCTCTCCTCTCGGAGGAAGGCTTAGGAGCATCCCTGGGATATGGCCCAAAACCTTGGCAAGTCTCAGAAAGCCTGTCCAGATGTTGGGGGAAGAGTATAATGTCAAGGCCTCGTACTGTTTAAGAATAAGCGGATTGTTTAGCATGCATGTTGAGGATGGGGGCCTTCAGTTTTTGAGGAGGAAATGTCTTTGAAGAGGATTGGTTACAGTGTCACGAGGGCCTCTGCTGTTACGCCCTTCATTAAACAGTTCACTGTGGCTGCTCCATCTCGTTTCATTAGCTACCCCCTTATTTAGTTATTTTTATTTTTAATTTGAAAAGCATCGGCTGACAAAATAATATCGAGAACAAAACTTGCGAACCACAGTGACAAATACATTGCATTTTCTGTGACTGCTTGACAATAGGGGGCGACTGTGGGTTAGTGGCTAGCAGGTCCGTCTTTCAATCAGGGGGTTGGCGGTTTAATCCCCGCAGTCCTTGAGCAAGACACTTAACCCTGAGTTGTTTCCTGTAGCTGTGTCTACAGTGTATGAATGTAACATGATTGTAAGTCGCTTTGGATAAAAGCGTCAGCTAAATGACATGTAATGTAATGTAACAATAAAAGCCACCCTGTGTCTTGCCAGTTGGACGCATTTGATGGGAAGCAGCAGCAGGGTGTTGTGTTAAATCTGAATTTAGTGTGGGAATGGCAGACTCCCCCACTACCGATGAAAAACTCCAATATGTTGAGAAGTAATTACAGAATATTATAAATACATTAAATAACTATTGTAGGATTTGAAGGATTCTAAATGTAATGTACTGACACCAACATATTCTTATACATTTACTCAAACTTCACCCACAGAAATGTTTAACATAGTCCAGTGATATTTAATATATGGATGTCAGTAAAGATATTTCCTGAGAAATACTGTTCAGCCACAGGTGTGAGTGCCACTTTAAAGCTCCTTTAAACAGTGTTTAATATTAATCCCTGCAATATGAAAGGATTGCTAATACTGACAATCCCCATCTCCCCAAATATGCACTTCACACAGCTGTGAAGCTTTCAGCTCTTTGTTTTATCTCACAGGTCTACATGGTTATGTTCCAAATAGCTCCCATATCCATAGGCATAAACTGCAAGCAAACAAGATCACGTTAATAGAAAGAGCTGAAAATGAGCCACTGAGGAAGAAAGTGCCACATCCAGCATCAGGCGGTGGGAAAGAGGACTCCGATGTATGCTTGTGTTGCTCGCACACCTTTTGTCGCTTTGATTCTGCTGTTCTACTGCGGTCAGAAACAACTGGAGTAATCTGCTGCTTGTCTGTTTGACTATTAAAGCGCATTCTCGTGCTGCTGCTGCGTTTCTTAATTTTGGCAGCTAACATCAGAGCACTGAATCACAGGTCATCCAATCTGTAACCTTCATTATATTGGGAGATGAAGTAAAAATTGAGACTGCAGGCTTGACTGTGGCATCATAGAAACACTTTTCTGATTGGATGCTGTTGACACAAATTAACCAGAGACGAAGGGATAACAATGACGGGAAAACATGCGGCCTCCAGGAATGTCCACTCGTTGATCCCTATCTGAAACAGCACAGAGCCAACATCCATTGCTGGACTTGTAAAATCAACCTGATTAATAACTTAGTAGCCTTTTTAAAATCGTCAGTCTGTTCAAGTACATCCAGTTAAAGCAAACAAAAGAAAGATAATTCGACAGGTACTGGAGAAAGCATGAGGTTACAGTACAAAACAATGAGGTGTTTGTTATGGTTTGTCTCTGACCCCAAGCACAGGCAAAGCTCAGTTTAGCCGAACACACGGCATAGTTTATTTTGGAACGCAACAAGTCACTTGGAAAAAAACACAAAAAACTCAAAGTGTCCCTTAGTCCACAGGTGATTGAACATCAAACCCAATAAAACAAAAAACTCGCTTCTAATCCAGGGGAAGGGAAAAGAGCTCTCACCAGGTAAATCCACTTGAATGTTGAACTGAAAATAATCCACACGAAAAGTCGGAGGGAGGCCGGCTGTCTGAGTCCTGAGAGTATTAGTTTTTTTAAAGGATTTGTTTAGTGACCATGATGAATCCAGAATCTTTCCAGAGTCTGTGGATGCAGAAACAAAAAAAGGCCACGGCAGAGAGAGAAGACTATTTATGTAAAGAAAGGATCGACAGAGCTGTTTGTGTTTAGC
Organism: Cyclopterus lumpus; assembly: GCF_009769545.1. Classification (NCBI taxonomy): domain Eukaryota; kingdom Metazoa; phylum Chordata; class Actinopteri; order Perciformes; family Cyclopteridae; genus Cyclopterus; species Cyclopterus lumpus. The sequence continues at coordinate 18,057,779 of NC_046980.1, read as the reverse complement.
AGATTGATAGTGTGGTTCAGCAAACTCTGCAGGTGCCTCGGCAGAAACGACCATTATTCCAATGAGAGCAGAGGCAGCCGACTATCACAGCAAGACCAGGGATTCCCTAACAGCCCAGTCTGTCACCGCTCTAAGCATTTCATTCCCCGCAATCGTTTGATCAGCTCATTATGTCTCTCTGTCGATGCTGTCATCCATCCAACCCCGTCTCTTTATCCCTCCGTGGGCACCCGATCGCTCAGTTGCTCTCCGTGTGTTCTTTTCACCGTTTCTTCTTCAAAGAAAACTGTGTTTACTGCGGTTGCCCCTGGAGGTCAACTTATCCATTATATGGTGATACAATATGGTGGGCAGAAACATAATAAGACAGTCAATGCCTCCACTGGTATTGGATGCATAGCTTTGAGATTGTAAAATCTTGCCAAAACAAAATTGATGAATCGAGCTGCCTGGCCGCCTAACAGCGGCATACCGCGAGTATAACACAGGAAATCAAAGGTGTCTCGAGAAAGTGAGAGACTATGAGAGGTCATCAAGCATGCCGCCAAAACTGTCCTTCCAAAATATGGAGGGCCAGTTTTGTTTGCTGCAGCAGAATGCAAGATTGACCACGGACAGACAATGAGTTGCAGTCACTCACTCACAGATTCACGCACGCACACACTCACGCGCGCACACACACACACACACACACACACACACAGATCGCATGGTCCCCTTGGCAGCAAAAATAGTACATTATATTCCAAATCTGAATCTGCAAAGTAACCAGTAACTATAGCTGTCAAATACAATAAAGGTGATAATGTACTGTACCTCACCATTTTAAAAGCAAAGTACTTAGTTATCACCACTGCTTGTCTAGTTGCAACTGCACTCAGTTGCCCGTTCATCTCTCACATTCCATGGCAGCCTTCACCCAAATCTATCTATTCCCTGGCCCACATAGCTCTCACTAAGAAGTGAAGTGAACATAAAGAATCAGGCATATTTACAGGGGGCATTCATCAAGAATCCCGTCAATAACACTGCGGTCACAGTGAGGGTTGTGCTTATGCTCGTGGGCATTTCTTAATTGGTATTCTTTAGCTGGAACATTATATGATAGAATTGAACTGTTATTATAACACAATTACATTTTACAATGCTGATCCTTTTGGTTAGAAATTCTTACTGGGGCGCAGATATTCTGTCAAGAATAATAGATAACACTTTAACAACCAATTGGCAATAAAAGTATATTGACCGACTATATGGTATTATGTGCTGCGGACGATCCATTTGTCGAGAAATGTTCTGCAAAAATGTCCCCATCATGATGAAATAGTTGGATCTCAGCTGGCGCTAAGCAGGTGGAGACTGAGCTGATGGGGTAATGTCGTAGACCTCGGAGGTGTGGACGGAGGGTGAAAGTGACAGTTCCGGCACTGCTTTACACTTCCTCCTGTCGTGATGTTTCTATTCTGGTCCACTCGCTCTCTCTCTCTCTCTCTCTCTCTCTCTCTCTCTGACTGTCACTTCCTCCCTCCACTGCCCCTTTTCTTAGGTATTTCCTTTAGATCTGCCCCATTACTGTCATTTCATACTCTTATCTGTAAAAAGACAGACGAGGGGCTGAGGAGATGAAAGAGTCTTTGTCCACAAATGTCTCCTGGCCCAAATGTAAAAATATATAACGAGCAGTGTAAAGTGTGTGTGTGTGTGTGTGTGTGTGTGTGTGTGTGTGTGTATTTGTGTGTCTCCCTCTCAGGCCCCTGGGTTTTGCTGTCAGACCAGACTTTTTCCTTGGTGAAGTTTGGACAATGCAGTCATAGTTCACTTCTTCTTTTTTTGCCACAGCGAGGTGAACAATACACGGCAAACACTTTATGTTCCACTCAACGGTTGAGTAAAGAGGTAGAGACACATCCCTGGCAACTTTTATAACTTGTAAGGTCACCAGCCATTGTCTTTCGTGTTCATTCAATTTCTATCAGCTTTACAAGTTTGCTGACTGCTGGGAACAGACGTGGGTGTTATTGACCAAATGAAAGCCAAGACCCTCCACCTTAATAGCTCATTATATTTCGACACACACACAGCGATTTTTAAGCTGCTAGTCGAAAGGGAAACTTGAACGGCGGACGCTCCACAGGATGACTGCTCGACTATGATTATAGTTGTGTAAGTTAGGCAATCTCCAAATTCTCCTGGTGACTTCTCAATGATTGCTGATTATTGCTGGGCTTAACTGACATCTCTCTCCCTCTTTCTTTATTAGCTCTGTTGTCATTAGTGCAACTCCTGCATAGCTTTGCCCTCCTTCAACCAGAGCAAAGGTCCAGTTGTAATATCTGAAAACCTGTTTGGGGGGGGGGTGTACAGGACCTTCAGGCTGCACCGTATAAGCTATACTATACATGGACCAAAGGGTTTTTAGCTTCCATTTTAATAACATTGGGACCATAAAAAAAAGTGCTGAATTATTAATGAGCATTTCCTTTCTGCAATGTAGCCTTGGATGTACAGACGGCTATCACTGATTTGATACTGAAGAGAAACGTTAAAACATGATGATCCTCAACCAAGTTCTTGGGTGATGAGACGTTTTCTCTTTCTGACTTCCAAGCGGATTCATGGCATTTGTTTGTGGTGATGATTGTGTCCTCGTAAAAAGTGCAAATATTCCGCAATATTCTGCGGCTACAAGCCCCACATTGCTCCACCAAGCTGTTCCCCTAAAGGAATAAAAGAAAACAGTAGCAGAACAGGGTTTCATCCACGCATCACTGTACGTGCATGCGCTGAGGGAGTATTTCTATCAGCGGGCATTGTTTATTCGCTCATGCAAATTGAGCAAGCTCCTAAAACAACATCATCGTCCTCAATATAATGAGAAAAAAACGGGAAAAAAATCAAAGATGAAATGGTAAATTTTCTGGAAAGGAAATCCAAATGGCAGCCAAACTCATCTCAGAGAGAAGAGTGGTTGGCAGAAAACAAAACAAATAACCAGGACAGAGAAAAAAATAAAATTCAAGCCGTGGCCAATGAAACTTAAGCAGCCTGACTCAGGGAGAGCGTCACAGTGAGAGAACATTCAATACAGACACGTTCCAGATTGGCAGATGTATTGTAACTGATTATAGCTCCATGAAAGTAGATCATCACTCTGTGTTTGTTCATGTTCCTAAGAAAAAGACAGTATTTGTGTATCGGATTTTCTGTGTAATTTTGGTGTTTGTGTGTGTGTGCAGTTTGACAAAATGCATACACGGTTATCTGTTTGTGTATGTTATTACATTACATTACAAAGCGACTTACACATCGTAGACACAGCTACGGGGGGCAATTCAGGGTTAAGTGTCTTGCTCAAGGACACATCTACTAGCTGGAATCTCTTTCTCTTGTCGCTGTCAAATTCGACATGAACAATGAGCACGAAAGCACTGATGAATGTCGGCCTTGTGTCCCGGGCCCCAGTGAGTGATCAGGGGGTCCCTGCGTGAATCTCGCCGCCCTCCCTCCATTCCTCTTGTCTCCGTTATACCTGACTTCATGAACGCCACACGCAAGGAAAAGCACCCACAAGCTCAACCGCACAAGTACAGTGGCTTCTGCTGAGATTTGAAACACGGTCAAATAATAGTGTTAGCTGTACATTCAACAGTGGTACAATGTATTTTATATAAAAAATAAGTGCAACATATTTAGTAATAACAGTATCTCACTGTTACAACAACTGTATTCTACCTATTTAGAGTTTACACTCTTTTACTGTCATGGTATGGCAGTTGTTCACAGTGATCAGTGCACCTTGAGGTGCTCGCTCTGAGCTGCACACACAAACACCTTAACCTCTGAGCTGACCACAGACACCTTAACCTCTGAGCTGACCACAGACACCTTAACATCTGCGCTGATCACAGACACCTCAACCTCTGAGCTGACCACAGACACCTTAACATCTGCGCTGATCACAGACACCTCAACCTCTGAGCTGACCACAGACACCATAACATCTGAGCTGATCACAGACACCTCAACCTCTGAGCTGACCACAGACACCTTAACATCTGAGCTGATCACAGACACCTCAACCTCTGAGCTGACCACAGACACCTTAACATCTGCGCTGATCACAGACACCTCAACCTCTGAGCTGACCACAGACACCATAACATCTGAGCTGATCACAGACACCTCAACCTCTGAGCTGACCACAGACACCTTAACATCTGAGCTGATCACAGACACCTCAACCTCTGAGCTGACCACAGACACCTTAACATCTGAGCTGATCACAGACACCTTAACCTCTGAGCTGACCACAGACACCTTAACATCTTAGCTGATCACAGACACCTTAACCTCTGAGCTGACCACAGACACCTTAACCTCTGAGCTGACCACAGACACCTTAACCTCTGAGCTGACCACAGACACCTTAACCTCTGAGCTGCACACAGACACCTCAACCTCTGAGCTGACCACAGACACTTTAACATCTGAGCTGATCACAGACACCTTAATCTCTTATCTGACCACAGACACATTAACCTCTGAGCTGACCACAGACACCTTAACCTCTGAGCTGACCACAGACACCTTAACATCTGAGCTGACCACAGACACCTTAGCCTCTGAGCTGACCACAGACACCTTAACCTCTGAGCTGACCACAGAAACCTTAACCTCTGAGCTGACCATAGACACCTTAACATCTGAGCTAACCACAGGTGTCAATTATTTAGCAGCATAATTCATTATGTGCACCGGAGCAGGTCTGAGTGTGGTTTATCTAAAGCAGCTGGAATAAACTTAAATACAGCGGGTGCACATTGTTTGATTATTAAAGGAACAATCCACCACACAACAAATCAGCGCTGCTTATAAACAGTTGTTTATGCATCATGTTTGTAGAGTTTGACAGCAGCGTGTCGATCTAAAACATCAAGTATTGCTGCTTACTTAGTACTAGCTCATTTGAAATCACTTGAACAGAATGAGATGATATTGTTTTCATATATGGTTGCCTCAATAGAAGGAAATGTTGCCAAAACATGACGCATTTTAAAAATACTGTTGATGGTGTGGTTAGGCTCAGCTGGTGTGGTTTGGGTAACGGTGGCGTGATGTGTAATGAGCCTCAGCTGGGGTCAATTGGGTGTTTTTTGTGTCTTCCATATAAGACCAGGAGTAGCTGGAGAACGAGGAAGGAGAGCGGGTAGCGGATGCCTGGAGCGTTCGGAAGCGGAAACGGGACTGAAATGAATAAAACGAGTTTCTGCCCTAAAGATCGTGTGTGTGTGTTGCCCTTTTTTGTGCCTGCTCAAGACTCAAACCTGTTACACACTCCTTCTGCCCTCTACTGTAATTCAGAGTGAAAGAAGTAGCTCAGCATCGTGGGACAAAGTCCTGTTTGTTAGATGATGAGATTGATCATACTCGCCATCAGTCCGAGTTGGAAAGCACATGCAAAGAATGGCTTCATGTTTATGAGATGCAAAGTCAGCTAAAGGCAGAATAGTGAACTACAACGCTCCATTACAGAACAACTCCTGTGCACCACACTGGTTTATGTGCAGCATCCGAGGGTGGACAAAGGAGCGAGAGAAAGCCCAACTCGATCTGACGAACCGACTCCAATGGGCCGGTAAAAAGCCAAAGCTCAATGAATATGAGCCCTGGACCTGCGAAGCATTTGGAGAGGCCATCAGCCTCGATTCCCTCCTGCTGTGGGCTGGAAACTTATCTCGCCACGACCCCCCCCCCCTCCCTCCACACACATACAAACACACACACACACACACACACACACACAGACCACCATTACCAACATGCTTCCCCCAATCCCTCTGTCCCTTCGGCCATGTCCTGCCAGCTTCAGACCACTGCGTTCCCCAATGCCTGTCTCAAATGTGTGCCTCTGACCTTTCTCAACGTGTCTCTGGGACCTTTATCGCAGACAGACACCTGCAGGCTGACCAAGCTGGCCCCTCGTTGCATTCACATAGAAACGGGCTTCTTTAGCAAACATTTCTCAATCGTCCAGTGTGAATGGGTGATTAAAATTTAAATGACACCGCAGTTTTCCATCTGAGTGTCGCGTGATAAGCGATGTCGTTTCCTTTTCTCTCTCTTTCTCCCTCCCCTTTTGCCAAATGTAGAAGGGATATCTCTCCAGGGAGGCCGGCGCTAGCTGAGTGTCACTCAGAATCTTTCCCGCCCCTGCCGCCTATGACAGGACCGGTGCTGTGCATTCCTCACACGTTCGGCCGAGGCCGTGACTGTAACCCACCAACACAAACCGAGACAGAGAGAAGGCCGACGTGACATTTATTGCACTCACGCAATTCTGACTTGCAGAGCAGAGTACAGTCTGAGACGCCTCGAGGAAAAGATACATAACGTCTTTGTGAACAACTCCCCGGTAATTATGTCGATCGAATATGATTACATTAGATATGCAGCTTGTTGTATGGGGAATTCAGATGAGGATATTAAACATAAAGGTGTGTGATTTTTGTTTATTGAATATTTAATTTACTCATCTGTTTTCCTTTTCTTTTTTTCTAACTGCTCAGAGGCACAGCGCTGCCTCAGCCTACAGACCTCAGTCCTCTGGTCTCAGTGCCGTCTCCCAACTTAAAATTTGAAACCCATCGCCATAACCAGTCACTCAACTGGACCTCCAAGCTTGATAACTTCTGTTTCCACAAATTCCCCTGCAGGGTACTCCAATTCCATCAGAAAAAGGTTTTTTTTTTTCTGAAAAGATCATTTTCGGTCTCTGTAATCCAATTAGAATCCTCCAGGTAGATTGTAGCCTGATTGAAACCTCTGCGCCTAAATATCGCAGTTATCTCCAGTCCCCCGACAATCAACATCACGTATTAGTTGTCAAGGCTGCATCGCTGTCCTCTGGTCTGCGGGTCCAATATGAATGAAATAAAGCCACCTAATTTAATCAAGAACACATCCTCAGTCAGTCGGCTCCCTTCTTTTTCCACTGTGACTCACCTCTGATCGAGCTGCAGCAGCGCTTCATTCTATGTCAGATACTCAGTAATGTCTGTATTTTAAACCAGCCGTGCCAGAGGAGTTAAATGAGATTTTGCAGGAACAGAATTTTTAAGAAAGGGAAACTTAAGCAAAAACCTGTGTTGTGCTACTTTTTTCCTTCCAGCAGTGTTGACTGTGTAAGTTGCGGATTTGTGAGAAACCTCGGCTCACCTGCTGTGACTCCCATCCACCAATCATTATGAATTTTTTTAAATAACATTGTGACAGCACATTTCTCAGGCGCAGAATTGCGTAAAAGCTGACGTGAGCTGATGTGCTCTGTGAAAATGTAGCCATTTATATATGCCTAATGGATTCACTTTACCAGGTTAGTACGACACAGAGTGGTGGATTCCAGAACGTGGACTCGGGGAATCTGCTTATTTGCTTTCTTGTCATTGAGAAGATCAATACCGCTCTCCACTAGATATAAGGTGTTTTTAAAGGTGCTGGTGCAGATTGTGTTACTTTTGGACAGAGTTTTCAATCTTGATGCTAAGCTAATGGATCACTGGTGAGCTTTCCTCTAGAAAGAGAACACGCTCATTTCCCAAAATGGCTCCATTTAATTTGTACCTTTTCTTCAAATTCCATGAGAATGCTGTTCCACTTGTAACATGAAAATAATGTCCACTCATGTTACTACTTCTCAGGCTTTTCTGCTTCTGGTTCTCCATGCAAACATTAATATATATGCGCTATGTCATCACCCTCATAACATAGCACCTTTGACGATAAACATCGCTGTTGTTGTCCACACAGACGGGCTGCCACCCGCCACTCAGCCAGCCAACAGTCTGCTCCACCATTCTCTCTCTTCATCACTTCATTTTATGCTGTGTAAGAGGAGGAAGGGGAATTTACCAATGGTAAATGAACCAGAAGATGCACCGAACAGAGAAGGATGGGAACTTCCCTCAGGGCTCCAGACATCCTCTCATCTTAATAGTTTGTAAAGTAACTTTTTCACTAGCTCCCTGCTCTATGATTTAATGACTGGAGTAATATGTAGGGGAGTGACATGGCAGTGATGACTGCTCACCTCTGATCTGAAGGGGGAGGGGAAAAAAGTAATTTTAAATTCTGCCCCACAATCTGGCAGATGGTCAGCTCCAATTCTTCTCCCCTCAGTCCCTGAGCTGCTGGATTGCCAAATGTGCACCACAAGAGTGAGAAAGAGAGCTAGAAAGAGAGCGAGAGAGAGAGCCAATGCAATCAAATGTGAGCTTGCACAATGCGTCCGGCCTGCATCCCTTCTGAATGTTTCTCTGGGTTGCATCAGGCGCTTTGGCAGTCGTAACTATGGACGGCGCCGGTGGGAAGTGCAAAAGGGCGAGGAAAACGGCTTCACCTCACCACTTAAGAGGGTCAAGACTCGCCCAAGCCGACTCTTGACACAGACCTCTCGCTCTGCGTTGGGCTCTCTGCACCTCCCCGTCGTTGGACATGGCAAAGCGCCCCTTGTATTTCTCATTTCTCTTGAGAGGTGAAGGTCACACGCTGTCTTGTCTGCTATGTGGTGTTAGAGCTGCTCCGTGGCCCTCCTGCACTCCTGCGGCTGCGTGACTGCAGTTTAATAAGGGGCCCCTCTCTGTGTGTTTGGCTCAGCCACCAGCAGATATAATGCGATCAATATTGATGTTCTGTTTGGATATATATCTGCAATAGGCTGAACACCAACCAACCAACACACACACACACACACACACACACACAGCCCATGAGCCACAAGATTTCTCTCAAACTTTGTGATTTGTGAAATCGGGAGCTTGCCTGAAGTTAATCCAGCTTAAACTATTCCACTCTTCTGCATGCATCATTGCTCCACAGCATATCTAACTCATTAAGGAGGAATTTCTTGACTTTGTGTCCCTTTTTTTTCCTTCTTCTTCTTGTGTTACGTTGGCACAGCAGAGGTAAAGTATTCCTAAGGCCATCGCCACAGATTCTGCCCACAGTGCATTGCAAATCAAGAGCTCTCGAACCACCCGCTCGCACTGGTCTCGACGCTGTTGTGTGCGCTGAACCTTGTTGTGTTTCAGCGATTCAGTTTAATTTCCTTGGCTGGGGCTGCTGCGCTCAACAGATTTAGAACATGCATCTTGAGCTGAGATGGATTGGAATTGGTGATGACAAATTGGCCCAATGGCGGAGCTTTGATGAAGAGGAACAGGGAAGAGGCAAAAAGCTCAAACGTTCCCGAATTAGAAAAAGGGTTAGATGTAAATCTTTAAAGCCGAGACTGTTGATGTATTGTCGGCCATCAGGGGTTATCCTAATATCTTCACATACTCGCCTACGGAGCCGCGAGGATGTTGGTTAATCCAGAATGTTTTTGCCCCTAAAGAAGCCATTCTTATGCCTTCGCTCAATAATGGCTCTACACAGAGCAAACAGAAGCAGATAAAACAGAATGAGGTGCTCCCCAGGCAGCCAGCAGGTGCTGCTGAGTTCAGAGCTTTTTGTGCGCCTTCGTTTTTACGAGCACTTAAAGGGCTCATCTATTCTGGCCAGAGTTCGTGTGAGGGGGCCTTGGGTCTCACACAGAGTACTGATTAGAGTTTGCCTCTTTTCATACACTTCTTGTTCTGCGCTTTGGAGAAACGATGGTGGGTGCCGAACTCTTTCTTTCCTTGTCTCTGTCTCTTCTATGTAGCTCTCATGGTCATCAGCGGAAGGTGTTGAAAGGTTTTGAAGCGTGGAAATAAGCAGAAGGAAATAGGTGCAAAGAAGCCATGAACAAAAGCCACGCAAAAAAAACAAATATCACTCAGCTGTTTTGCAGTAATTTTTAACATCTTAATGTGCCGGTTGTTAGTTTACTTCTGCTGAAATGCAGCCCACCATCACCTTCCACCCCCTCCGTCTCTCTCTTTTGAATCAATGTGATTACAGTTACATCCCAGGCCGATAAATTGGGGTTACACGCTGCGTATGCCATTACCTCTCCAAGCACTGACATTAGCTGGGCTAATGCGACTGTAATTCGCATTGTCCTTCCTTCCCCACTCACAAATGCTTCAGTCACCAGCCTGTAAATGCTGCACTCCCCACCGCTTTTATCTCGGCCTGTAAATTACAATGGAAGTACAATTTGTTTCCACAAAGGCCAGGTCCTTCTATCCACAGAATCGAGGATGAAAGACTTGATTAATTCTGACTACGTTCGGAGCCTGGAGCCCTCAAAGTGCACCGGAAACCACGTTGGAGTCTTTTTTTTAATAAAGTCCACGGCTGGAAAAGAGGAGATGAGGCAAAAAGAAACTCGAGCCAAGGCAAATCCTTTGAGGGCGGAATTGATTTGTTGCAGGAGATTGGATACAAATTCTCCAAAAGTAGGAGGAATATTATTACGCGCGTCAGGCATTTAAATTTTTACCTTATGAAAGCGATCATCCCCGGCAAACACGGACGTGGTGAAAAAATCTGAAAATAGTTAAATTTCAGGAGTTCATTGCCATCTGTAACTGCATCGTCTTATCAAATATCTCACCTGAGTCCAAAATGTTGTCCCATGTGTTTTTTTTTGTTTTTTTTTACTTTTTATTTTGCATTTTCAACAAAACAGAGCAATCCTTGACATTTAAATACATAAACACAACAAAAAAAACAGCGTACGCTCAAAGCAGTAGTATCAGTATCCATAGTCCATCCCACAGCAAGTACAAATGCCAATCTCCACCTACTTGAACATCGACATCCACAAATGCCCACACCCATACACGACCATCCATATCCACCTACCCTCACATACACGTATATACTTTTGCATATATACTCCACGGTTCAATGAGGAGGGAGGGAAGGACTGTATAGTTAAATTGAGTATGATTTAAATTATATATGCAATAAATATAAAATGAAACTAAGTAAATAACTAAAGTAAAATAAAAGACATTAAACACAAACAAAAAACTAATATATATATATACATACATAACGAAGAGAGAAGGATGTCCTATATCCTTATATACACACATACATATATACATACATATATACATACACATACATATATACACACATATACTCATACATACATATATACGCACGCACACAATAAAAAATTTAAAAAAGGAATTAAATAAAAGAGAAAGAAATAAAAGAAATAAAAAGTAAAACAAACTGACATTCATATCAGACCCAGATTTACACATTTGCTTAGCAGTGGTATTCTAGTGTTACTGCTCGGTCTTGTTACCTCAACCCCTCTCAGTTGTAGTATCTAGGTTTAATGTCGACACTAGGTATAATGTAACACAGGTCCATCTTCTTATGAGGATATCTATTGTCATTTGTAATTTTGCAGTCATTTTTTCCATTGTATGAACCTGATTTAATCTCTGTCTCCACTGAGTTATGTTTGGTGGTTTTGCATCCTTCCAGTTCAGAGTTATCATTTTCCTGGCAGTCATTAAAAGTATATGCAAAATATACCTCTGATCGGTGTCCCCTAAATCTTTTGGTATAGATCCCAGCAGAAATATTAATGGATCTGAGGGTACCTCCACTTCGATGATTTTAACGATTTCTTTTTTTATATTTTTCCAAACCCTTGGACTACTGGACAGTCCCAAAATATATGCGTGTGATCTCCTATTTTCCCACATTTTCTCCAACATAATGAAGCCAAAGGATCCTTCACATATGATGAGATTTCTGATGAGATATCTGATTTTTAATTTCCAATCAAATTCTTTCCACAATTGGCTATTGATTCCTTTATGACATGTGTTGCACTGATCTTCCCATGTTTTATCTTCAATTATAACATTTAATTCCTGTTCCCACTTTTCCTTGATGTTCAATGTATTTTGCGTTTTGTCAGCTGTAAGCCTTCTATATATGTGGGAGATGTGGTTTTTAGTTGGAAAGCAATTTTCTGCTATACTGATAACATATTTTTGACTAACTGTCTGTCTTTATGGTTTGTAATATAGTGTCTCATTTGAAGGTACCTATACAAATCATTTGATGGAAGTATCCCAGAAAAGGATCACTGAGAAAAGGATTTGAGTTCTGTTCTGTCAAATAATTGATTGATGGTTTTAAGATCTTTATCAGCCCACCGTCTAAATCCACTATCCCATATAGAGGGAGGGAATTCTATGTTGCCTACAAGTGGCATAGCCCTTGAGAGTGAGCTTGGTCCTACAAGTGTTTTTTTTATTATTGTCCAAATCTTCAGTGTGTGTTTTATCCATTCGTTTTCAATTTTGATTTTATTAAAGGATTTTATATCGATAAAGGGCAATGTTGATATAGATATCCCCTTAGCAGTGCTTTGTTCTATCTGGGTCCATCCTGTCTCCTGGTCGTTTCCAATCCACGCCACTATAGCTGTTAGTTGTGCTGCCCAATAATATAGTTTAAAGCTTGGTAGGCCAAGTGTTTTGAGTCTTATCCTGGGTCTCTTATTCTCCCAGATGAATTATTTTAAGAGTAGTTTGTTTAACATGTTGAAGGTAGAAACTGGTACTGCCACAGGTAGGGACTGAAACAAAAAGAGGAGTCTGGGTAACACATTCATTTTCACCGTCTCCACTCTACCAAATAATGAGAGAGGAAGGATTTGCCAATGTGTCATGTCATTTGTTTGATTAACTTATTGTAATTGGCATCAAACAGTTGTGTGGAGCTAGGTGTAATATTAATTCCCAAATATCGAAATCCTTGTTTAGACCAGTGAAAGGAAACATCCTCATTCAGCTGTGTGGGCCAGATTCCGGATACCATCATCGCCTCTGATTTGTTTTCATTAATTTTATACCCTGATACTGAGCCGTATTTGTGCAGACACTGTGGTTTTTAAAATACAATTTTACCATGATGAGTAGTCACAAATCCTTCCCTGTATCCTAGTGGATGTTGAACATTTAACATTATTCATCTCTCATGCACGATCTGAATCCAGCAATTACAACTACTATAGAGAGGAGATTACACCGTGCACATATACACGGAATGGCTATTGCTGAAGGGAAAAAAACAGCCTGTAAAAAGTATCAAGTGGCTTTTGAATAATAACGTTTCCTTTCCTTCTGCAGCAGGTTTAGTGCATGCTATGTGCATGCCAATGTGAAAGCAAATATTGCGAAGATGAATTTTATCTGTGTGGTTACCTTGGGCGAGCCTGTGCCTGAAACTCATTAAGACGTCAGGGGCTCGATAAGCCTTGCAACGACAGATAGACCACTGCTGTATTTAATGACCTGAGTGTGTGTGTGTGTGTGTGTGCTCATAAAGGTGAGGAGGTGTGTGTCTGTCTCTCTGCTTTTCTATCCCCTCGGACTGCATTAACATTCCCTGTCACTGGTGTCTGGGCAAGAGAACTGAGGAGAGGAGACAGCTGGTAGTTCATGAAGCATATTGTGTGCCATTAGCACGGGCATTTTCTGTGCGATGCATACCGTTAATGTAATGTGGCTGAAGTGAATTTTGCACTTGGACTCAGCAAGGTGTAAAATGAGCAAGTACACTGACTAGGCATGCTCTCTTACAAAAACATCATGACACGGTTATCAGCGGACCAACAAATACTTTCCACAGTGTGTAATACGGCACATGTCTTTCAGGGGGATTAAAAAACTGATAATTGGTTTTCCTGGCCCTTGAAGAGAGAGGGGCAATAAGACACTTTGTTTCCACATGAATCCATTTTAATCCAGGAGAGGTTTGCCGAAGATACATAATAAGCCTTGGCCATAATGGCCTGCCGTGCGCTGCCCCAGAGGAGTCGCACAGGATCCAGGTTATCCTCCCTTTTCAGCTCTGCTGGAGTGGACGCGTGATGAATACCTTGCTTAAGGGCATGTAGTTGTTTGGGAGAGAATCACTAGATCTCTATTATCACCTAGAGTGAAGCAGCTCATCTGGGGAACAAACTGTTGGACCCAAGATGAAAGAAAAACTTCAGGTCTACTTGTGATTTATTTTCAAACTTACACAGACCTGTTCTTCAATTCTTCTTTATCACTACCAATGCCTTCATCGTTACCCTATTTTAATTCAAAATGTTCCCAAAGACAGTATCGTTTTCTTGTTATATTAAATATAAATATATTTGCTGCTGTTTGTTTGGTGCTTTGAATATTCTATGGCCCTTGTGTGTATAGTAAAATATCTCACAACCCAAATGTGCAACAGAGCGGCCCATTGAATTGTTTTAGAAAGCAGTGACAGGAAGACTTTGTTGAGACGGCGGACAACAAGGTTGCGTCCGACAGATCACGGGGAGGCCAGCGAGGGCCGGAGGAAGCAGGCGCATGCTAATGTGTTCCCGCTCAGAAACAGCAGAGTGTAGGTGATCTTGGAAGTCGCCCAACCTACGTGGCCTCAGATATGTGAACGAAACCAGCCTCCTCGTCTCTTGTCCCCTGCAAACGCAGACGTTTAAGTCGAATCAGAAAGTGCATCTTGAATGCACACTGCTCTGTGTCAAAGCATCCACTTAACACTTAAAGAAATGAGTGACTGATCCGTGTTCATTTGTTCCTTGCTGCAGATTTACAGAGTTTCTGGAGCCCTTTGAGAGAGTGATTCAACCAGAGGAGCTTTGGCTCTACAAGAATCCTCTGGTTGAGTCAGACCACATTCCCAAGAGGGTCATGTTCGTAAGTACCTGCTTTCTATTCATGCATCCCTCTTCTTACACATTTGATTGCCACTATAGATGCTCATTATTGGGATCCACCCGAAGTGCACCCTCTGCTTAATTCTTAGTAATCGTAACCTCAGAAATCTTTAATTTATCTAGATCCATCAATCAATACTGCGAAGCCTCTTCTCTCGAGTCGAGGCCTGAATCGTGTTGATAGGTACAAGAAAGGCTCTACGAACCACAGTGATTAATGCTCTTTTTACTCTGGCTAATGCTGTAAATACAGAGCATAATAACCTAAAGAATCTCATGAAAAACACATTTTGGCTTCGAGACACTTGGAATACAGCATACTGGGCATTACAGTCATACATTGTTTTCAGTCTCAGATGGCGAACGCTAGATGGTCCTATTTTCAAAGTGTGATTATGGTGAAATATGACAAAACCCACTATGCCAAAAGAAACAAGGTGTTGTTAGACCAGAGAATGCTGCTTTATTTCCATCTCCAACATAGACCCATCTAATGACATGAAATGTTTGGGAGGCAATCTTAATAAAATCAGAGTACAAAAGGAAAAGAAATCAACAATTGAGGAAATGTGCTTGTATTGTACAACACCACTCTGTGGTCCGAACAAAGACAGGCAGCACAGACCAGATCCACTCGTTCTGCTCCTAACCTTTCACAATAAAAGCCCCGAGACATATACACCGTGTAAATGTCTCGCTACACTGCGTAACAGTTTACCAAATGGAACTCCAAAAGCATTTCGCTAAAAGGAAACTCAATAAAGAAATTTGTCCAGTCACAGGCTATGCAATTTACACTAAACAATGGTTGCAATGGTCCCAAATTAGCATCGCTCCTGGTATGAATAGTTTTGATGCAAAATATTCAAACATTTTCGGCATTTATTCAGCTGTGACTTTCTGCTGTCTTGTTGTCACCTTGAGATTGACACACAACCAGAACATACTCCAGGAAGTCGAAACAAAAATGTATAAAGAAGAGTTGCAAAGATTCTGAAGAAATGCAGACGCGAAGAATGACCATCTAAGCAAGAACACCTGTGGCATGGCGCTCTTGCAGAATGTGCCTCGTATGAACCAGAAGTGCTTTTTTTAAAGCTGCTCTGATGAATACCTTCTGAATGTGTTTTCCATATTGATGCTCCGTCCTGATGTGATGACTGCATTAATGTACCCTGTTCTCTGATTTCATTGACAGTGATCACGCCTTCTTTCCCATGCATCTCAAGGCCGCAGCCCCGTTTAAATGGGGTTGTCACTTTTAGCTGAATAGTCAGTTTCAGTTACATCACTTCTCTGACAGGCCCATTCTGTCCAGCCGGACGCCTATTTCTGCACGCTAACTTGTCAAAGACCTCGTGGTCGGCACTCACTGTTTGATCAAAATAGGAAATCAACTTAACAGGTGAAGACTTGCGTTTAAACATCAAGATATGGATTTGCTTATATATTAAACACTGAGCTTGAAATGTTCTCATCAACAAATCATTTGTTATGACAAACTCTGAAGTGCATTCATTATAGAAATCCTCCACTAATCAAGCAGAAGACACAAAAACGCCATTCGTCTGTGGTGCGGAGCGTCCAGCTACGGATAAACCATCAACTTATCTCCTGCTCATCTAAACTCTATTGTGTCCTTTTTCAACATGGTTTTTCATAGATGTTGACAGTTTATATTCGCTTCAGTGTCAATACATCTTTGCTGGTGGCAGTCCCCTAAATAATAATTGGGAGAGAAAGCCCCTCCACTTCAAATTATTTGTTAAACACAGTGATCTTATAGTCCATATCCTCTGATCAGTGCAGCCAAAGCCTGCATAAGGTGAACATAATAATAATGTGCATTTATAGAAAAGATGTTCAGAATATTAAAACAAGAATTATTTGATACTTAACTTAACATTATTGACAGTGGGACTCTCCCTGAGAGCAGCATGTTGTATGAGAGTCCTCCCTTCAGGCAGAGTTAACTAGGTTACAGTTATTCACAGACCAAGGGAAGAATGACCTTTAAAACAAATGTTTCCAGTTACACTTACATCATTTTGAACCAGGATTTCACGGTTAACCAGATTCACATTTAGCCAAAGGAGTGTTGAAGCGGACATATCCTGTTCATTTTAATGTTCATACTTGTATTTCAGGTTTCTACTAGAACATGTTTACAAGCTTGAATGTAAAAAAGTAAATATATATATATAATCTTTTTCTCATACTATCTGTATGTGGGCTGGTACAAGCACTCCAGATACCTAAATGTACTTTTGATGACTTATCCCCTTTAAGAGCATCGAGAAATGTGAAAAAGATAATGAACATTTAATTAAGACAACGTGCCAAAATGCATCTCTTTGTTATGGAAAAGACTTGAATGCATATGTATAAGTATCTTTACATTTCCACATAGTGTTTATGGATGCTTTAATGTGTTTGGCAACTCAAAGCCTATATAAGTGCTGCTTTCCTCATCTACATATGACTCTTCCCATTTTGTATTAACTGTTATACACTCCCAGGAGTGCCAATGTATAATTGTAGGTTATGAAGACCATCTTAAAAGTAAAATACTGGCAGGACTAAAATACTGTCCTAAAATAGCTGAGCCAGCCTGCATGTATGCGATTCCCTGGATTCCCTCACAGTGATAAAGTGATGGGAGCTGCTGTGACTGAAAGAGCACTCACACTGCATTTATGTTGGCAAATATGATGGATACTAGCTGCTGAGTTGCCACAGCGTTGTTGCTTTGATCCAGTTTTGCTAGGTAACAACTATACGGTATTTGAATCTGTGTCTTGTCACACTGTCTGACCACCGTGACCTAAAATAGCTACTCATTCTGTTCACTGTGTGGTGTGCAGCGAATGCCTCATTGGAGCAAGGCACTGTTTAATGTGTAAGGTCTTTAAAAATAGTCCATGCAGGTGCGACCCCACTGAGTCACACCATATATAATGTGATATTGTCCATGACACAGTATGGCTTCCATGGCCAGTTGGTACTGACTGAGGCCCAGCTTAGAGCATTTTGTTGTTTCAATGCAATATGAGGACATTTATATTTTAACTCTACCTACTCCCTGCTGTATAAAAGTTTGGAATCTCCGGCCACAAAAGCTTGATTTGTTACAGTCAGCTGGCTGAGAGGACTTTTCCATTGGTCTTTCGTGCTTTTCGGTTGTCGAAGGTCCTTTTTTCAAATGCATGTTACTTTCTATTTAGGGGGTGTGGAAAACAAATAAGTAATGTTTTATTCATGGACATACATTGTGGCTGCTTTCATTTCTGTTGATGCACTTTATTCCAAGTGTGATAACATATATGAATCCAGCTCCTCCAAAAAGGAAAGTGAGGTACTAAATAAGTTTAATATAGGCAAAGTTCCACTGATGTAAACTCCTCTGAACTGATGAACTCGAGCACTCGATGGAAATGTGTGTTATGATAATGTAACTGGAGCTCTGCCTCGGTGTTTAATACCTCTGTTGCTTAAGGCAAAGAAAATATATGGAAATTTGCCCAAACTTAATGAATCCTTTGTGAGGCATGAATAAACACTGACGTGCCGTGGAGGCCCAAATCAAAGTGAGGGGCAAATTCTCTTCCTGTGAAGACAAACAGAGACCCCACTGAGCAACAGAGGAGCTTGTTTGCCCCCCTCCCGGTTTGCCTTGTTAAAATAAACTTGGACAGGTTCATGTCATTCCATGAGGCAAATGTAATTTAACGCTCAATCTGCAAAGCAGATCCTGCGGGACGCTGCAGAGCATCTCTAATGTCAAAATAACTGTAAATTTCTCATCTTTATGTCCTCTCAGGCAATTTCCTTCCTTACCCCACTGGCGGTGATATTTGTGGTGAAGATAATTCAGCGGACGGACAAGACCGAGCTCAAAGAGGCATGTTTAGGTACGTAAAGCCAATGACTTCAGATGTCACAAGTGTGTTGTTGTCAGTCACAATCTTAAGAGAAGTCTGAAAGTGAAAGCATGTATATTTATAGTTGCCGCACATATTATTGGTGTTTTTTTAATACAAATGATACGCTTTCCCCCTGTTCTGCCTGAAAGTATGGGCTAAACGGTCCCATCAAACTACTTTATACTGCTTAATGGTGCAGATCTTTAAATTCCGTGACCTATTGATACAGGCACCACACAAGGTAATCGTAATCACTTCAGCCACAAGTATTTCAACACATTCTAAATGTCACGCTTTTTCTCCCAGCATTTGCCATTTTCCCTCCTGGGTCGAGGCGGCGGTAGAGGACATCAGAGAGCATTAAGGAAGTTTAGCACAAATCCAATTATAGAGACACACAGAGATGAATCTGGGGTGGCTCGGTGCCTCAGAGTAGAGATTAAAGTGCTCCGTAGAGTTTTACAGGCCCATTACTGCCGGCTTTATAGTCGTACAAATCAACATCCCGCGGAAGAACAAAGAATAAAAGGGAGCCCGGTCTTCTGACACCGTCACAGTTTGGAACATGGCTTCGAATCAAGGATACCTACCTCTCGACCTAATGAGGAAGACAGATCACAGAAGAAGTTTTTGGTCTGTGTCGAGAAGTAGCGATACAGACCCACTTATTATTTTTTTAAATCATAGAAAAGTAGCGCCCTCTTTATTCCCACCAATGGGTCCTTTCTAATATTGTGCATTTAATATTGCACATTTAATATTGCGCATTTAATATTGCGCGCTCACATCCGCTCCTTTGGAGTAAACAGAACACAATGTTCCCTTTGTTGGAGTTGTCTCATACCCCTTCATCATTCCAAAACCCCTGCAGCTTAAGTGTGTAATTATCCATTAGACAGATATAATGCAGCCATTTTGGAAGTATTTTCCAAAAGACTACACTCTGTGAATGGCACGGCAATGATTATGCAGTGATTATTTCTCATTTTGGTTGTGTTGTGGCTTGATTTCTTTCTTCTGGATCGATGCTGACTAATCTTTTAACCTGATGCTGTTTAAACTTGTATCTATCTCCTATCTGACTACTCGGTGAGATGCCACAGGATACTCACACACGGGACGTCAGTATCGAAAGACCACAGAACACGCAGAGTTTGGATCAGAGTTCAATTGGTGCGGTCTGAACAACTTAGAGCTCAACGCTCTGAAGACAGATGGTTGTGGACTTCAGGAAGAATGCAGCCCCACCCGCCCCATCACCCTGTGGACGCTGTGGAGTCGTTCCGCTTCCTGGGCTCCTTCATAACCCAGAACATCAGCTCCATCACCAAGAACGCTCAGCAGAGGATGTTCTTCCTGAGGCAGCTGAAGAAATTCAACCTGCCAAAGACAATGATGGTGCACTTCTACACCTCCATCATCAAGTCCATCCTCTGCTCCTCCATCACCGTCTGGTGCGCTGCAGCCACTAGCAAGGACAATGACAGGCTGCAGCGCACCATTCGCTCTGCTGAGAGGGTGATTGGCTGCAATCTGCCGTCCCTTCAGGACCTGCTTACTTCAAGATTGTAGCTGACCGCTCTCACCCTGGACACAAACTGTTTGAGTCCCTTCCATCTGGCAGGAGGCTGACATCCATCATGACCAAGACTGTACGCCAAACAAACAGCTTCTTCCCGTCGGCAGCCAGGCTCATTAACAAAGCCCGGGTCCCCCACTGACCCTCATTAACAAAGCCCGGGTCCCCCCACTGACCCTCATTAACAGAGCATGGGTCCCACACTGACTGACTCTGTCATCCCCAGGACAATTTCCTACCCGGTGACTCCAGTGCACATCACTTAATTCTTCACTTTAAATACACTTAACTCTTCAATTTAAATACAGTTGTCACTTTAAACTTACACTTACTTACACTGTTTAAAGTACTGCTACATGCCATTCTGTGCACTTTATTTTATATTTTATATTCTTAATATTTGATTGATTGTTGTTAATATTATTGTCTATTGTTGCACCACCCACCATGACAAATTCCTTGTATGTGAAAATATACTTCACGTAGATTTATTTGTAACAAACATATTACAAATAACTCGAGTTGGGTCCGGTATCCAACCTCCTTGCACATCTGTCTTTCCCAACCCGCGAACAAACAATTGACATATTATTTATAACATCACACTCAGTGCATGAGCAGCCTCCGTCGACTCCCTCATTACATATTTCTCGTCACTCTTCTTACGTACGTCCACCAGTTCAAGCCGGTTACTTTAAAGAATGTGGCTTATCTTGTTGTCCCCCACCCGGTCCTTCTCTTATCGTTGTTCTGTCTGAGCCTCCCGGCCCTTGGTCTACAGCCCTCTTTCTACCGGTTAATACTGGAACAGCACAAGGTCACTGTCTATCTACGTCGGGTGTTCTTGAAACCCGGGCCAAGTTGTGTGTGCGCTGTATGTAATCTTCTCAGGTGTACTCTAAGCCTAATATAAAACTATGCTCAGGGATAACACACTTTCCTCTATATGTTGTGGCAGCATATGATATAATACATTTTCCTTCCACATTTGCGAAGCATGAATGATGTTGTTCATCATCTGACTGTGAGATCTCATAGCAGGCAGAGGCGTTATTGTTTGATGTGTGTAGAGGGACTAATCTTCCAGTTAGTGAGACAATGAGAGTGTCATCAATGCCAGGAGTTGTCTGCATATATTTGGTCTAATGTGTGAAATGCGAGGGACTTTTGTAAAGTGATAGCAGGAACGCAGTCTTTACTGAATAGGTCTCTAATTTCCTGAAACTCTACCTGGATGTAGTGCAATCACCAGAGCAAACTCTGGGGTAAGTGACAGTCCTGCACATACCAATTTGGCAAAAGACTTTGGCTGAGGGACTTCATTATTTTGAGGAGGAGTGCAGTATCAGCAGGTGCACTTATGGCGAGTGTCACATCAGTTCCTTTCATACCTTCAAAAATAACAGATGTGCGGCTGAAATGGAGTCACAAGGCAGGAATATACGGCATAATATACCGCATTGGTATACAGCAACTTGATACAAGCTCAGAGGACGTCTCCTTTAGCTTGGAGCTTTACAAATAGACGTCAATACTACAAGAAAAAATTAGACTGCCAAAACGGTGTCAGAACTACTGTTAGCTTTGGGTCTGCGGAACAGAAAAAGTGAGTGAATACTTTAATGACGATCAGCATACTTCCCCAGAATAGACCTCATACCATGAGATATCAGACGAAGAGAACACATTGCAATTGAATGTCCCATTTTTCAACTGGTCAGACGGAACATGTCTCATTTTGGGCTTTCATCTGATCTGCACAGAAGTTTGCCCAAATTAACGAGCTGTTGAATAGCATTGACACTGCGCTCGTCTCAGCGGCTCGGGAAGATAATACGGCTTGAGCTCTGGCGACGCGGGGTGCATTCAATTGACCTGCAGACTGCTGGGATTAAGCTGAGAGGGCAGCGACTCCGGCTAATGGCAGTGGTTTGCCCAGTGGTTTGCCTCACAGCTAATTAAATGAATGTACGGTTACAGTGCAATGCCGATTGCCTACCTGTCAACCGACAGCAGTCCTCCTGTTTCCCATTGCCAAAGTTGAACGGAAGCACTAATTGCTTTACAGTTAGATTGGCTCCAAGTTGGATACTTTTTCTCCCAATGAAATATCTGTCTCTCTGTCACAGCGGCTTAAAGTGGTTACGCTGGGCCCCAATGTGACGGGGTCTGGTGGCCTATAGGGCTTCATTTCATTTGGCTGCTCAACAGATGTGGTTCAGCTGTAGATAAAAGAATCCTACCAATATTTTATAAATGTATTTGTCTGTTTCTCTGTGTGTGTGTGTGTGTGTGTGTGTGTGTGTGTGTGTGTGTGTGTGTTTTGTGTGTGTTTATGAACCTGCTCGCTACGGTTGCTGCTTAGAAATTCTGAAAGACTGAACACATAAATCCTGACAACCATCTGTCCAGCGGCAAGAGGAATTCCCATGAACCTAAGTGGCCCCTTAATTTGTGCATTACATCAGAAGAGTGGGCAACCTGCCAGAACACGGTCGTTAAATCCAATGTATGACTGCGGCGTCTCTGTTTCTATGAGTGCCCCTTTGAGTGAAAATGCTGTGTCGACCTGTATTACCGACAGTAGGATGCTGATGTGACTGTGTGTGTGTCAATCTTCCTACTCCAGCTGTGTCCCTGGCCCTCGCCCTGAATGGAGTCTTCACCAATACTATCAAGTTGATTGTTGGCAGGTACGCTTAACATCCTGAAGCATTTTTTGTTAGTAATGTTGCATCTCTGAAGATCATTTTTTCTTCTCAGTTTTAACTCACTAGATTGATGGGCAATTCATTGTTTTTCAATTGGATGGAATTCTCTGTACCGACGACGCGGAAAACCATCTTTTTTTCATTTTTTCAGACCCAGGCCCGACTACTTCCAGCGTTGCTTCCCAGACGGACAAGTAAATGTGAAGATGCTATGCACCGGGGAGCCGGACCTGGTCTCCGAGGGACGCAAGAGCTTCCCCAGCAGCCATTCCTCCTGTGAGTACCAGCTTTCAGTCGAGGCAGATCCCCGACAGCGCTTGCAGCGCATGGTGCCAAAAGATATCCAAAATCACACACTGACTCATTAAAACTGCATGCCAACCGTAGCTATTCACACAGTTTGATCTCAGTGCTGCGAGCATCATGCCACCACGTAGATCATGTCTAGTGAGGGCTGACTGGTGGTGCGCTTAGTTCACGTTTCACAACCAATGATCTCGTTGGCGCCTCTCTAAAAAAACTAAGTACAACATGTAGCAACAAGTTATCATTCAATTTACGCATCCCAGGGCACCTTGTCAAGATGCTCACGGGTTGATTGGTTGAGTCAAGCGCATTCCATCCTACTGACTTGGTGATGTCGTGAGAGGTGAGCGCACACCCGCTGTTCTCCATGCCATGAGACTTCTCGCTGTGCACTGCTGTGCAGACCAATGAGGGACTCTGGACATATTCTTTACCAACCGTATTGCAAGCTGTTTTCACTCCAGCAGCGTGATAAATAATTCACATGTTTTTCGGTTGTCCAGCAGATGAATGGTACGTGGTGTTCATGGAGTGCTTGCTGTGCCCACACAGATGTTGCATAGCTGCTCAGCATTGTATGGCGCATATAAAGATGGCATTTAAGAAGATACGTCTTTGATAAAAACACGCACGTGAAATTGATTTTCTCTCTTGTACCTGGGACTCAGAAAAGTCAACCAAGAGTTAAATGCTTACACTGGAATTACACTAAACCTCCTGGTATCTCTTGTGCAAAATAAAAAAATATATCTTTATATCGTCCAGTGAGCAATGCCCGGACTGTTGCACCCTTTATATCCACCTTTATGTTTGCTTTTATTCAAAACCCTTTTTGCATTTCCACTCTATGCACATTCACAAGGTAATTATGCAGAATTCAAGTACTGCAGGAATATGTGGAAACACAGAAATGGTTGAATCCAACTTACCATTTACAATTTAAAAATAATTGAAAATCCTTCCTTTTTTTATTTATTGAAAATGTTACATATGAGTTCAGGAAGAAGAAGCACCCTTTTGAAGTGTGTGTGTGTGTGTGTGTGTGTGTGTGTGTGTGTGTGTTTCACACTTGTGAAATGCTTTGTGGAGGTGTTTAATTGAAATCCTGCTGTGGGTGTGACTGCCTTGAACTACTCTGGAGCAGGCTGGAAAATCAAAATGCTGGAGGAATCGGTCTCGGTGTTTTTATAAGGATGCAGGGAGATGGATGAGATCCCACCGCTGCTGTAATTTCATGGTCCGGTCTGATTGCAAATCGATGCCTCGACATAATGTTAAGATTCTCAGACACCTGCTTTAAAGAGAAAAGCTTTGAAGTCCTGGCGGTGTCCCATTAAAAGCAGAGAGGGACCCTGCTCTGTACGTCACTGCAGCACTGTGTGTGGATCACATCCATCCTGCGCAGCAGCCCTAATGGCCTTATGTTGTTGCATGTGAGTGAGAAAGTGATTGAGAGAATTGTGCGACGGGGACACAGGGAGCACCCGCATGCCAGCACGTCCGGAGAGCAGAAGAAATCCAATTTCCTGTCTGTGTCCACTTTCACCAGGACTACGCTTGAAAGTAAGATCTCTTGTAGATGGTACGAAGCCATAGACACTGTCTATAGGTCCAAGAAAAGTCACTCATTTGCATTGAGAGAGGCATACCTCCTGTAACACGATGCTGGATTATCCATCAGAATCAGCCAGGACAGAAATGTAAATATGCACAAGGCTTCAGCGTCTGGCATCTATGTTCTATAACACAAAAAACTATTATTGCATTTTCAACGTTTTTAAAGCCACTCAGGTTCTCCGTGATTTAATTTATTTTTCTACACCTCATAACAAAGTAACAGAGTAACACAAATTGGAGGAGACAGAAAGAGAAAAACAAACTTCCCTGAACCCACTGCACCAATATAAACGGCTGTGAATCGAGCCGGCCCTAAAGCATTAGCTGTAGGTTATCTCCTTCTTAATCATATTTATTTTAAGAAAAACAAACTCCCCTGAACCCACTGCACCAATATAAACGGCTGTGAATCGAGTCGGCCCTAAAGCATTAGCTGTAGGTTATCTCCTTCTTAATCATATTTATTTTACCATCTGTCCCTGTGCATATTAAACCATTAGATATGATCAATTAATATGCCCTTTTAAAAATTAATGAATCCCGCGAGATGGACCTAATCCACATTGCTTCTTGCACACAACGATCTACCTTAAATGAACCGCAGCTTGGGATGTCCCATCAAATTAGGTCAGTAACGAAAGAGAGTTAGACACATTCACTGTAAGTCACTGAGGAACTTCAGGCTGCCTTCAGTGTCCGAAGAGGTCGCGGAGCAGCTTGTGACGGAGTGCTGCAGCAATTATGCAGCGCTAATAATGAGTTCCTGTTGGGCTTATACATGCTAATAGGTGCGACAAATTCAGAGCTCAAGTGGTTGGTTAATATGCATCGCTTGTGACGGGAGGCAGAGGCGTGGATGCTCATTGTAAATACTTTTTACATTTTTTATCTCACGTACCCCCTGGAATGCCTTCAAGTACCCCCAGGGGTACACATACCCATTTGAGAACCACTGTTCAAACTTGTGCTTACAATACACATTGTAAGCACGAGTTTATGGTCTTGATTGCTAGTTTCAAGTCTTCTTCAATACAGCATGATGTTCATTTAGATTAAAATAGAATATAAAGCATGGTAGGCTTTAGTGCTCGTAACCTTGTGATTGACAGATCGTTACCATGGCGTTCTGGTCTGGGAGTTGTCAGTGTTTTCGTCTGACAACTTTCACCCTTTCACAGTGTGTTTTCAGTTCATTAAAGTTAATTTGAACATCTGGTTGCCTAAACATATGTAATTTAACCTCTGGTTGCAACAAAAAAAAAAGAAAACCAAAAACAGCCTATTAGACAAATTCAAGTTTTGACCTGATGATTGAGATGAAGGAATATTCAGAGGATCCCCAAAGCTATTGTAATTTATTCTGAGTGGAACACCAGCTGTCGAGATATTTCACTCAAAACCCAAATTGAACACTGTCGCT
This sequence comes from Cyclopterus lumpus, assembly GCF_009769545.1. NCBI lineage: Eukaryota > Metazoa > Chordata > Actinopteri > Perciformes > Cyclopteridae > Cyclopterus > Cyclopterus lumpus. Next base: position 18,031,546 of record NC_046980.1, on the reverse strand, counting down.
GTGTATGTGTGCAGTGATGGCCATTTCAATTCATCATGCTGCTCTACCACCACCGTTAGACGCCACATGCATCACCCAAATAGGAATGCCAGGATGTTTTATAGATACTCTGCAAGCTGTGTATGTTCCCAACAATCATTGTTTGCCCAATATTCAAAAAAAGAATCCACGGAAGTTAGTTATTACGATGCTCAGTATGATATATACACAATGCTACACATGCCGCCACTGTCACAGGGAGGATTGTTATCGTTTTCATATTGTTTTTTATATACACAATATAACAATCATGAAGTCTCTTGGATATTCTTCGCATAGACACTATAGCCTCAATTCCACCATGTTTAGAAAAATCACCCATTCAGATTTCTTTACTTGCATCTTCAGAACAAATCTTGTGCTCGTTTGAAGATGAAAAAAGGAATTGCACTCATCATCACTCTCATTAGGCATCTTTGTTTTGTCTCAGGGGAATTACTTTTGTCAAGGCTTTTTAAACGCACGGAGCGGATTCATTACCGAGATGTTTTTCCCCCTTTGTTGGCCCCCACTCTGTCCTTTGGGCGTCTCCTGCTGCCTCCTGGGAAGCATCCTTCAGCAGTGTACTGGGCACACCTAGTATTCATCGTATCAGCTGTCGCTGCAAATGTTAATTATGCTAATAATACACATAGAATTGTGTTTTAGATGCAAGTGTGGGACACGCACTTAGTGTCCTCCTTCATGTTTTATGCATATCCCCAAAGCAATGTTATTAGTGTAATCCTCAAGATGTTGACTCACTGTTTCCAAACATATTGTTTGTATACAATGTGGAAATGAAGCATGCACATTCACTGCTACAGTGAAAACCGTTAATAATAAAATGCAATCTTGCTTGGTTTAATTAAATCTCTTTATATCCTTGCTACATTTCTAAGACTAATCAATAGACCGTTAGAGAAGCCAACAAAATATGGTGCTACCACTTACCATCATAGACAAATATAAGACGTGGACGTAGTCTTCTTGTGGACTGCCGGTACAAAGTCTCAAGTTCGGCGGCTTTACCGTCGCCTTCTTGGAATACTGTCGTCTTAACCAATGAACAGAAGTTACCATATTTGGAATGTGGAAGAGTGACATAGTGACGCCGTATACGGCTCTGCTAGTGGCAGCGACCTGTCAATCACAGTAAGCCTGCCCTCAAGCATACTGCGCGTTATAGTCTATTTAACTCTGAATGGGACCATAATTTACTAAATGAACATCATGATGTATTGAAGAAGACTTGAAACTAGCGATTGAGACCATAAACTCCTGTTTAATATGTTTACTGAGGTAATAAATCAAGTGAGAAGCAGGGACATTTTCTCATAGACTTCTATACAATCAGACTTCATTTTCGCTCCCTGCTGGTTACAAAAATGGACCATGAGCTCATTTTTTAGAGTGTGAAACCAACATTTGAGAATAACAAAAAACAAATTAAGAAAACAACAATAAGCACAGTATTAATGTTTAAATAATACAGATGCATTGCAATTGCGATAAACATGTTTTTATCTCAGCATTATAACATTGCAGTTAATCGGTAGATCAGCTCTAGAGGGAAACTGAAAGACTGAAAGCCAGATGTTGTGGAAACGTGTATAACTGCTCTGAGTTTCCCACAGTTTAAATGTTTAGCACAGTGAGTCACGTGTTCATGGGTAATTGTGTTTTGTCTATCCAAATGAGTAATGTAATCATCTTAGCTATGGTTGGAGAGCTATTAAAATGAATGGTGTGAGCTGCTGTGTGATTGGAAATGTGGAGAGGTTGCTCAGACTCGAGACGTATGGGCGCTGAGGGATGCTCAAGATCTCAGATGGCTTGTTCATGACCTCCGAACAGAAGGACTGGACTGATGAACTGAGTCAGAAAGCATCATATTTTTCATAATGTAGCTGCTTTCCATATAAATTGATTTAATTAATGTATTAACTTGGTTAATCTAGCCCCAGGTGAATTATTATTATAACTACTGGTCCACTATAAAGCTTAAACCATTAAAAGAAACCTATTGGCCAAATGTAATCTTGCCACTTAAACCACTACTAATAAGTGAGATTGTATTGGCCACCGAAGGGGCCCACTCAGTCAGCAATACTGGATCTATTTGATTCACAGCAGTTGGGCCTGTTCCAGGAGATGTTAAAAATACAGGTGCCGTACTTTTTAGGTCACACTATGATTGGATCGGTATTGGGTTTGCTGTGGGATCGTAGTACTGTTCTTTCGTTGTTTGTTTTCCAGGTTTTATTTTTCATTTCATTTAGTTTCTTAATTTTCGTCCTCGCCATTTGTATGCTCACACTGTAGAGATCACACTGAACCACAGTAACCACAGTGCCCCCATTTGGTTTTGTCGAGTGAAGTCTCAAACAAGACCAAATGGTGACCAATCCAGGGCTTAGTTTGCTTTACACTTTGAGTGTTATCTTGTATACAGTACACCATACATAGCTTGGTGGAATCCCACCCCCATTAGATTCATTGCTGTTTAAGTGTTCAATACAAGAGTCCATTTTTAAGTAAGAATGCAATCAAGCAAAGAACATTATAGCCATAATTTCCGAGATGTGTGAGACTATATAACCATTCTTTATTCAAAACCTATTATAAACCTGTCCCAGCCATCCAACATATCGGGCTAAATTGCCTAAAGGACAAATGCTGAGTTCTTAATGGCGCCACTCCTACTCCCTAACAGCAGGACAGCCACTGAGACGTCTGGACCTCGGCCTCCGCTCTCTCTGCCCACCCTCGCTCTCTCTCTACAGGCTACCGATGTGTCCTGCATGGCGGCCTGTATTGTTGGCCACTCCGTGGGTTGAGGAACAAATGTGCTGTTTGGCCCGCTGCAACAGTAAAGTAATGACCCTGCCTCAGTGCCACCTTTTTACGGCTCCACGCAACTTATAATTCATATCATTAGAGCCTCGCTATTTCTCTTACACCAACCAACCATCAACTCAGTCACATTGGTTTTCCACACAGGGCTTTAGCTTTCACTGTGACCTCAGACTGTGCAGAGGAGTTGACGGACGAAATGATCGCTTTGCATCAGCTATGTATTAATGTATCAGCCCCATACTAATATGATGTGAAATGTGGTTTGGGACTGTCTTATCTCAGTACGGCAGTTTTTTGCATAGAAATGGGTCATTATGAAAGTCATTGTGTTCTATTTATTGGCTCAGGGATGCACACTTAGGACACATACAAACTCCATGCACGACGAAAGCCTCCATCAGCGTTTGGGTCGTGCGTGGTGTCGACGTGTAGATGTGGATGTTGTGTCGCACACGGTGATTTAGTGTGGAGGTATTTTTCTAACAGACCTACATTTCATCCCTCAGTGAGCTTACCTGCTCATGGGGGGCAGTAAACAAACTGCAAGTCTCCCATCTGCCTTCTTCATTACCTTTTCAGCCTAAAAGGCTTCGTCATCACACTATAGCTGTACGTTTCATTGCAGATCTTTTTATTTCGCACTGTAACTGTTGCACACTTTTCCATCATGCAGCGTAATCGACTTTTAAGAAAAAGTCCCTTGAGACATGGTCACGGTTCATGTCTTTGCTGATACACAAGATGAGAGTTTATAATGTGGATGCTGTATTTAATGCTTAACTCCCTCCCCCCTTCGATTCTTTCTCTTTGTCTTCCCACTTCTCTGCCTGCTACAGTTGCATTCTCCGGCCTTGGCTTCACCTCCTTCTACCTGGCGGGGAAGCTGCAGTGTTTTACGGATCAAGGTCGAGGACGTAGCTGGCGTCTCTGTGCCATGGTGCTGCCTCTCTACAGTGCCATAATGATCGCATTGTCCCGGACTTGCGACTACAAACACCACTGGCAAGGTCCGCAACACAGCTCAGACACGAGACACAGGAACACTATTTTTTTATTTTTTAGAAAACTCACATAGTGTTAAATCTGCTAGTTTCAGCCTGAGAACGGATTGCTGTGCAGAAGTCGGTTTCAATCCCACCTGGTTCCAGCCGCTTTTATAATCATAATAATTCGTGGGTGCACATTTCAAACACCTGTACTGCTGGAATCACATTTTTTACTTAATCATCATGGCTGGCAAATCAAGGAAAGGTTCAAGACTATACAGCACATCCGACTGGGCAGCTTGCTTACACACTAAACATGTTGTCGCATGAGGCTGTTTTCTGCCTGTTGTAGCATAATGACTGAAAAATGGTGGCAAGGTGGCATTTAATTCAGCAACCTGGGAAGAAAATTATAATTACCAACTTTAGTTTTGCATACGGTCTGGAAGAAGTGGGGTGGTGGTGTGGCAGAGGATATGTGGTAATATGATGGCAGCTCTGTCATGGGGTGTTAATTAGTTTTAGGGAGCCATATGTTCCAGGGGAGCGGGTCAGCTACTGAGAAGCAACTCTTTTAACAAGCAGGATTTATTTACATAAAAAATGCAACACACACACAGGAAGCAAGCCGACCGCTCTCTGAGTCCTCTTCGTATTCCCTGAAAACCGTTTCTCCTCCCTCTCTCCGGCAGACTATAAGCAGCCATGGTGCGGGGGGGGGGGGGGGGGGGCAGGCAATCTGCACTTTGTAAACACAAGCTGAGAGCCTTCATTAGCCGGGATGCTGAGCCATGAGCCCTGGATTATAATATCCTCACCACCCCTTTGCCCCTGGGCCCACTGTCGGCAGGGGGGGGGGGGGCTTCCAATTGCTGTCTTGATGAGGCCACCAAACTAGTATGATGCATATAAGTCACAGTCTATTAAATTCAGTCGACGGGAGTCGATGAAACATTTACAGAGCAAGCTCATGCATTGTAGAGTATATGAATGGTGGAAATCGATTTTGTATTATATTTCGTTTCACACAGTCAGAGAAAATAATAGGGAGTATGTTGATACCTCTGGAGAAATGTAATTTTGATATTAGGAAATCCTCTACTTCAGCTGTTCCAGCCAATAGGTGGTTATGTCATTTTGATCTATTCCCAGCTATACAGGCTTCATTTCCCCCCGTGGCAGTGTGATATTATATGATGTATTGTAGCTTAAAGTATACGCAAGTGCTCCGCGTAGATGATAAAATGACAGAGACAGCCTGTCCAGAGGCAGGTGAGCCTCGGTAGAACAGATTCACCGCTCTGCCTTTCAGTTTACGTCCATCACGCTCTAAACTAGTCAGGCATGATGAATACACATACAGTAGCCTACAGTAACGCCGGATCGATTGTGCTCATTCATTAGATTAGATTAGATTTTACTTTATTCATCCCCAGGGGGAAATTTCTTGAAGCAGCAGCAAACAAATATACAATTAAATTAAATTAAATAGCAGGGCATATTACATTTAGGAATTTAAATAATAAAGGAAATAAAAATAAAAATTAAAGTGCAGGTGTTGTTTTTCTTCCTCCACATGGGCTCTATTTAACTCTGCATGCATATCTTAAAATACATGTGTTTTTTGTGACTTTGCAGACGCCTTTGTTGGAGGAGTGATCGGGTTGCTGTTTGCGTACGTCTGCTACCGCCAGCACTACCCGCCCTTCCTGCACATGGACTGCCATCTGCCTTACGCCAGTCTGGCTGCCACCGCCCACACACCCTTGCATCCCCAGGACGACCTGCAGCCCACGGACAATGCCACCAGCCTTCCCCTGGAGGGTTTGACTGAAGGGCCAGTATGACTAGTGGCCGCCACCGAGACTCCCCCCAACACCCTCACCAAGCCACCGAGCCCGCCTCCCCACGCCCGGTGACCGACTTGCTCTCGTACACATTCCAGTGGACAATAATACGTCCCACCCATTTCCATGCTGTTGCAACCCGTCTCGGTGACACCTACATTAGTTATATTTATTTTTAAAATATCTGGCTCTCGCGCAGCAGCCTTGAAAATCTATATTTAGATGCGATGTGTCAGAGGAACCCACGAATATGGGACATCACCGCAGAGCGAAAAACATGTTGAAAACCTGAGGAAACACGTCTTACTAATGGCTGGGAAGGAAGATGAAAATATGGCCAGTTTTTGATGGATTTCTTTTTTCTGCTTCATGAGAAATGTTGTCAGTTTGTTTCATGCTGGAATACATTCATCTATGTTTGGCTGTTAAAGGACGGGGACCGCAAGTCCGATGAAATGTCACAGCAATCAGACCATGAAATCAAACCAGTACAATCATTAGAATACTGTATGTTTTATGTCACACTAAGAAACAAATTATGGGATATTTGTCAGTAACTATAGCACCAGAAAGCCAATGACATTCTTTGTGTTTCAGTGAGACTTTTAGATGCGTTTTCATTTAAAACACAACGACACTACTTACAGTTATTTCTGGTTGTACCACTGCAATATATATATATATATAATGAACATCTCTTGGAGAAAAGCACTGGTCCATGTCAAAGATAGAATCCAATGTTCCCAAACCGTTCTCTTCTACATTCATTCTATTTCTTCCCGTTCTCTCGGGGTTTGTATAGTTTTCCAATGCAGTCCTGCATATCGTTACTTTCTCAATTCTCTTCCCCTCCTTGTCAAAATCCAACTTTATTCTCCACTATCCCTCAGAGGTTGCACGGGGACATGAACTCAAATTGTAGCTGAATGAGTCAAATCTATACCAGACAGGTGGAAGTGTGTCTGGACGGGCACAAGCTCCTATCTGATTCTGCATTAATCCCCATTAAGGACGGTCCGCCTCTGCTGCTCATGAGCGCATTAGGACTATAAGGTGCCCCACGAGCATTGCAAATGGCTTTCGGCTCTACTGTAGCCCCGCAAATAGACAATCTAACATTCAATAGACGACAGGCCTGAACCCAGGGCAGCGATGGGGATGTTTTATTCATCCACATCCATATTAATATTTCCAGCCTTAATAGAGGACAGCACGTCTAAACAAAAACCAAAGTCTTTATTTCCTGCTTGGGTTGTATGCACCCTGTAATGCGAAATGACACATTTGTAGCCTCTTACAAGTTTTGTTTGGGAGGATTGGTCATTTCGTTGCCCTGGTAACTATGTCCTTTTCCCCATTGCTGTGACATTAATGGGACGGTGCAATCTCAGCTCAACCTCTAACCCAACCAGACTTCATGCACTGGAAGGCAACGATTATATATTTGCACTGAAAAGTGAAGTGTTAGAATCAGGAGATGGCCCATTGAAACGGACTGATACGAAATGAGTAGCTAGCCAAATGTTGAAGGTTGATTTGTAATTTTATTCTCTTGCATGTCTTATCTTGCAGAATGTTTGTAAGTTTGTGTCCACTATCGTTTTTATGTAGAAAGTAACAGCTAAAACAGCCGCTTATTGTTTAAATAGACCTGGATCGCCTGCGCTCAAACCTCGATCACTAATGCAACACATCGGCAGCTTCTTCAAACTCATCTTTTATGACGAGGCCAATTCCGCACAGATGCAATACAAAATAAAAACTTTACCCTGACTGAACCTTTTCACCGGAGAGGAAAAAAGGAGCTTGACTCCGACTCTGTGACGGGACTTGACGAGACTCTGAGAGTTGACTGGAGAGAAGCCTGCAACCTCCTCGCCGGTTCCACAAGTCGTTCAGCTCCCTGGAGATCTGTGACTGTGAGAGTTTGACATCTTCAAGGCAGATTTGGGGATAAAATTATCGTGACACAAATTCCTTATGTTCCGTACACCTGCATTCGCCTGAATTGGCAGCCTGATGTTTGTAATTTGTAATTTTCGTATTATTCTATTAGATGGTGCAGTGTTTATTGGAAAAAAACAATGTTGTTCAGAGGTCATGTCTGTAAAAGTATTTTCACTTTATCAACAAAGGATTTAAGTTCCCACACATCATTCCGCAATTTGTTTTTAATTTGGTGCTATTGATATTTTTGTAGCAGAAGGTGTCGATTTCTTTCACATGGTGAATGTGTCATTTTGAGATGAAAGTTCAGTAATTTTCTACAGAGACTGGAAAAAAGATAATAAAACAGTTGATATTTATTTATTTTTTCCAATCAGATGCACAAGGGCAACCAGTGTGTGTTATTCTGTGGATCTTTTTTCTTTTCAGTAATTTCACCTTCCCAAGGACTCGAGGGATAAAAGTAACACAAAAAAATGTTTAATGAAATTATCATGAATTATAATGAATAGATGTCTGAAGAATCTTTGTTCATGGCATGCCAGTTCCATATGTGAGGAAAGAGTGTTTTCTATGAATAAGCATGCTTGGCCTTGAGAACTCTTTGAGCTGTGTTTTGCTGTTTATATACTTTATGTACAATAAAGGACTGCAGCTGTGTGAAATGTGTCCATGCAGAAAACAAAAAAGCCTAATGTACCATGTCTAAGCGTGACCGTTGGAGCCTACGTTTGTTAGCTGAGCACTGAGCCTCTCTTCACTTGGATTCAACGCACTAATGGTCAACAAATCAAGGTTTGAGGATGTTTCTGTAAAAAATGTCTACCCTGTGATCAGAAACATAGGTATTACTACTTTATTATCACTTGCAAATGAACAATATGACATTATATGCATCCACAAATATTTGAATGAGCTTTATCCCAAGTTCAGTCCAACGAATTTTTGCTTCAACGGGGCCACAGATTACAAGGTGCTAGTGAGGCAGTTGAGAATGTGTGTGTGTGGGTGTGTGTGTGAATGTAACTCTGTACTAAGTGTGTGTTGTGCTTTATTGACTAGGTTGTGTTGCAGTCTGATTTGAGAGTTTCCAATAAATGTGTGTATGCTTAAGACTGTTTTTTTTTCCTTTTTATATCGGTGTGGAATCAGGCTGCTATCAACAACTTTGTCAATGAGGCTTGTTTTGCCATAGGACAGCAATGGATGTCGCTCTTCACTATTTTGTGGAGATGCTAAAACATAACTATGATGCTTTGCATTACACCTGCTAAACATCAGTGTTGGCATTGTCATTATGTTGGCATGTTGACATTAGCATTTAGCTTAAGGCACCGCAGAGTCTATGTTCAGCGTCACAGAGCAGTAATTCAGTTATTTTGAAGGGCTGAAAATTGAATCTCAATTTAACCCCCGTGGCCTTGTCACTTGTCACAAAATGAGTCCTGCTGAATAGCAAGACACCACAGATCAATGGTGTTGTTACTCAGAGACATTTGCCCCCTGCTGATAGAAAACTCTGTGATGTTGGGTAACAACACATTCAATCAGACCCAGGAGTGCTGCAACCGAAGTGGAGAAGGTTGCCCTGCTGGGAGAGCCTGGAAATATCCTGGTTTCACCTCACACTCGAAACCAGGGGCATCGTTAGGCCTATTTTAGGGGGCATTATTGGCTTTAAAATGATTATTATTATTATTTTATTTTTTTGTGATGCCATTAAATTAAACTATTGTTTCTCACGTGGACACGTTATTCATAACTCTAACATGCTACATATGTGCGTGTGTTCTGGTTTGTATGTTTGCTTCCCCTTCAAATTACAATCCAATAGCCTATCATCATAATTAACTATATAATTCCCGGGCACTAGGACCTTGGGGAGGTTGCTGCGCTGACTCTCTCACTCTGCCAAGTAACGTCTCTCTTCATTGACAGCCAGGAGTTTAGCTCAAAGTAAATGATGCACAGAGTGAACCTGTAAGTCCAGGTAGTTACAGAGTGTGGCTGTCGGTAGTTGTTAACGAGTGTTACCTGCTTACATTTAGGTTTACTTGAGGCAAATGAAAGGGAAGTTAGAAACTGTCTCCATTAAGCGTGAGTGTGAACGATCTAATTCGAAATACAATAAATAACTATCGACATCTCTCTATTCTTTGCATTAATATATACATTATTATAATATTTGTTTCCATTGAATGGTATATTTGACACTGAACTAGTTCATCTATATCTCAGTGATAGTGCCCAAATGAGCATAAAATATCACTATGACCTTGAAATTCTGTCTCTTGTGTAATCATATACTGAATGCAAGCAAATTTACAGAGCAAAATCACACTATTTCTGATTGAACCAATCTATGAACTGTTGGAAACAATGGATATCAGGGGCCTCAAATAAAATTTGCTACGCGCGCAAACATCCCAAGACTGCCACTCCCCCCACCTTTCTTTAAATCCTACAAACGCCCCTGCTTGAAACTAAATGGCAATTTGCACTGTGTTTCCAAATAATTGCCCCAAAGTCTTTCTGCATCTGGCAAATACCACTTACTTTATTAGGAGTTGACATTGAAGTGACACAATATATTCTGAGAGTCTGGGTTCCATGCTTGGTATTATAGCTTCAAGGCATTGAGCAGTAAAACACCCACGTAGCCGCAATCACACAGACAAACCTCACATTGAAACTTCATGAGAACCCACGTGTTGAGAGACTATGCGCTCTATTGGGGTATATAATGCACAAAATACAACTCTTGTTCATGTGAGAAAACTAGGTTTAATGGCACTCCTAGCGATTGAGGTTATGTATTATGATGAGTTTACAAGTTGGAGGGTCAAGACAAATAAATAACTCTGTATGGATTATGTGATATCAAATGAATGACACTGTATGTAATAATCAAATGTATCAATTAGAATTATGGGATCTATTAAGTGATAGTGGAAGGAATCCAGAAAACATCAAGCCCCCACTGAATAAGTTAATGTAAGCAATGGAGCAGATGAGTGGAAGCACTAAGGCCTGAGAACTGCTCAGGAATGTGGACGGGGGGATTGACCAACACCTAACATGGAGAAATTGATAAGGATCAACAGAACGAGGTCTGGTCCAATCAATGGACTAGCAGAGGACGAAGGGGTGTTTGACTTTAAGCTTACAAGGCTGGAAAAGGCGAAAGATCAGGAGATCTCTTTGTGCCGACTGCCGGGCAGGTAGCCGATCTACGCCGGTCTGCCCGGGGGCGGGTACTGGATCTCTGTTCCATGGGATATATTTTGTGTAAATATTAGGGTGATTCAATTTGTAATTGTGTTTGCTGTACTTTTTATATAAATCATTTTTATCGTAACTGGAACCATCAATTCGGCTTATTTTTGTTCGACAGAGCTCTCAGACGGGCAAACTCACTTGGAGAAACTCATTATTTCTTAACATTCAGCATTGCAGAAGACTAACATTTGATACAAATGCTATGGGGGGGGGGGGGTTATGAGAATGATTAGAGTGCTCAATAAAAGGCAAGTGTGTCATCCCTCAAAACATCTATATTGTTTTCCTGTCAAGGACAGCTCCCCGCCTCTGGATGAGCAGTGCCACTGTGGTCGTCAAATCAACGTGGATCTAATGCATTAACAGTCAGTTGGCGTCTAACACCACTTAACATTGCGGTATCCTTCAACACGCTGCATGTATTCCATCAAACTCAAAAGGGTATTTACAAAGAGATTTCGTGAACCTATAGTTGACACCATTTATAAACAGGGATCGGTAACATGGTAATTAAATATTGTACATTTTTTAAGAACTGCTGCTTTGTTGCAATGTTTAATCTGTGCTTACAAATGTTTTTCTGATGAAGGTCTTGGTGTACCTTAGCATTGCACTTCACAATCAAGCACCTTGAGGTTGTTCTGCTACGTGTTTTTGTGCAACAAAGATACATTTGAACTCATTTAATGTTTTGGAATCAATCAAGTTTTTCACAAACAACCTCGAACTCAATTGGAGTTAGATTTATTTTCTTTTGTAAGTGATGGCCATTGTAAGGAAGTGTTTCATTACAACTTGAGTTTTAAATAATTCATATTTTTCTTCTCCCCTCCTCCTCTATAATTTGGTGTTACTTTTTTGACGAAATGCTACATGTCTGAATAATGAATGGTCCTGGATTTGGAAGAATGTGCCAAATAAAGGAGTCATCCGATTGGCTCATAATTAATGGAGCAGCCGAAGAGTGTGAGACTCATATGTTCAAAGTCTCTTTTGTGGAGTCATAAATTATATTGGAAAAAAAATGTCCTGTGTTGCTGATGCTCCCCAGAAGTCAAAAGTTATAATAAAAAAACTATAAAAAGGCACATTAATGAGATGAGATGAGATTTATATTAGGGGGTCCCGCACAGGTCCACAGGTTTATGTTTTGATAAGTATTATCAGAATTAAATATATCATTAAGAAACCACCATGTATTGTATTCAATATCATCTGGGTTGACAAAGCTCTTCCTCCTGGTTACTATTTAATATTATTCTAACAACTGTATTTATGTACGGTAGCATGCACAATAGACTCACCATGAATCGCAGCGGAAGTAGAAGCTGACATTCATAATAGATCAATAGCAAGGAACAGACAGCTGTAGTTGTACCTTTCATGCTCCTGTAAATTCCTGTGTGTACTGTGCTATATCGCGTAACTCAGTGATTTCTGTCATGTCTGCCTCATTAATACACAAACCACAGTTCTGTCAGAGTGAACCATTCAGTAAAAACCCTCAAGGAAGGTTGTGGGGAAAGTGAGTGGCAGGCTTGCTCTCGTTAATGCTAAGTCTGGTTTTGGCTCACACTCAGAGCATCTAGCTGTAATTATATTATTCAGCAACGTGGCATAAAAGTTAGCGAACCACAAAACATACTTGAATGGAAGAAAAGGGGCTTTTTTTCCCCCCAAAAGTGAATCGTGTCAATTAATTATGAGAATGGGTTTCAGAAATTGTATGAACTATTCTGTTTTTGGTCAACTTTACCCTCACTTTGAGCAACACTGAAAATGAACTTCCTCATGCTCTTCTTTGTTTGATTGGTAGACATGTCATCTGAGAAGTATCTGGTAAATGTCAGTCAAAATCCATTTATATGGTGTGAAGGTCAAGTTCCTGTACTTTTGCTTCTCATTGAAGGCTGGTCAATGAGATGACCAACATAGAAATAGAAAAGGAGATGACCTGACATCGGTTTTCTGTGGTCATTTCACGCGTACAATAAAATGCAGATTGTTGTTTTTCTCTGAGGCGACATGGTGTTATTCAAGACTAGTGTGACCTAAAACACGTTGTCTAGTTTGAGGTAATGTGTAACTTGTATAAAATTAAAATTAAATGACTGAAAGAAAGGGAACCAAAACATTAAAAATGTTGTTTTGTTGCATCCGTTATCAATACGAAAGGTCTGGACTTTTTACCATTCTGGTTAGTGTTTATTCTATATACAGTAATTCTTTCTTTTAAACCTTTATTTTGAGGCAATCTCATTGAGACACAGGGTCTCATTCTCTATTCATTATGTTCTATGCCCATGCACATTCTTTATATGTTAAGCAACAAAAAGCCAAGGTAAGATCTGAATAAAAGCTTGCATTAAGCTTGTATATAAAATTGCAATCCTTGCCTCACTGCTTTCCCCTTTGACATTGCTATTCGTTGCCTAATCAGTTTGAACTATTATCAGAAGAAACACACTTTTATTCTGTAATTCTATGATTCTATTTCTTTCACATTGCCTCCTCTCTGTCTGCTGAACTCACACTGCATTCTGTTGTTGACTTTACTCCCACACGTTTCCTTCAGAAGGAATACAGACCTCTGTGTTAATGCGTAAACAATGAATGTTGAATTAACTTTTCATGTAAAATTAATAACTACTCCGAGTTACATTCCGATTCCACCGTATTACAAGACGTATCGTGTGTGAAAGCAGAGCTGCTAGAGTTCAGAAGTTTTAGTTTTAGTTTAGTTGTGTAGCAATATGGGACTGCAAACTGCATTTTGTTGTGCCTCCCTGTTATACAATGACAAATGGAGGACACTGGTATAGCCTCTTCTTCAGCTCTGGCTCTTTCAGGGCCGTTATGGATGGCTGAGGTGTGATCACAGCGACGTGACACACCGAGATAACAACCCCAGTCTTTACTTCTAACCTTTCACAAAGCTTTGTGCAAAATGCACAACACTAAGGTAAGGGCTCACAAAGTGGTGTCATTTAAATGATGCAATATGGTTGGTAACAAGCGGTATTGAAAATGGATGGATGGATGGATGGTTGGTAACCACTGATATAATAAAGATAACTCATCTCAACGTAATGGAAAAATCTTCTCCACACAGTAAGCTGTGTTAAATTGTTTTTCTTCACCCATGGAAAGGCCACATGACCAACCAAACAATAGACATCAAGCTCCCTCTACAAAGATGTCAGTGTGCAGTCAGCCATTAGAAATAGTGTAAATCAATATGCATAATCTCTGTGGTAACACTGTGATGCACTACTGCAGTGAGCCAATGCTGTCAACACCACAGACACAGCTGAAGTGACTGGGAGCATTCCTGGAGGAGAGCGAAAGGATTATGAAAACAATCTGCTCTGCTCCAGGTGCAGCAGCCACAGGTGAATTGCATTATGCTCACAGCTTCTGACCTAGTTGTGAGAACTTTTCAGAAGTGGAGGACCAAGAGAGTGATTCAGCATGCTGAGGAGAAAGCATAGCTGTCGCTGCTTCATATGTATGTATATCACAAGTATACAACAAAGGGATGAGAGCTTCGGGAAGAAAGCTGGAAACTGGTATTGACTTTGTTTTGTAGACAACACATATAGCACAACTCATCTTCAATATACCACGCGCTATTCCCCGAGCATGTTTGCCTATGGCCACGTGTAAACACACTGGAACACATAGAAGAAATACTATACTATAGAACTAAAAGACAATGAGTGTTTCTTTTTAAAAAAAAATATAAAACTTGCAAATATAGCTTTATTAAACAGAGAGGGAGATGTCGAGTAGTTGCACCTATAAAGGGGCAAAAGAAAACATGAGAGATTTTGGCTTTCCCCGGCATGTAATCCTCTTGGGTTTAAATTAAATACAAAAAACTAGATTTGAAGTACTGTGGAATTTCTATACTGTGTTTTGAAGTACAGAAATTGCTACTTTGTGTTGACAAACGGGACTTCAACCTGTTCACCGGTTGATTTGTTAACATATCTAAACATCTAAATAAATGAATAGTTGTTTATAATACCTGTATTATTTATAGCAAATACATTTCCCTTTCCTTCTCTATTTAGTCAATTAGGGGTATCATATTCTGTTTTTTGAAACGGTAATCGTAATGTTGTTCTTATCATGTTTAATTGCCTGTCACACTGTATATAAAGCAACTGGAAATAACCTCCTAATATCACTGAAAAGCCGGTTAAACTGAGAAACAGTGTGCGATGAAAATTGGATCTAGAAATACTGAGTATATAAATGCTCCCAATCACACAAATAGCAACTCTAAAGTTAGAAAACTTATTGTCATGTTGAACATAACCATGGTCATTTTAAACCGATCATTCTACCTACATGCCACCATATTGATCAGGTACATATAAGCCATACATGTGAATATGAGGCTCTTTAGCAATTGTTTGTGTTTGTTAATGATGTATGAGTATTGATCCGAGAACTTAAACTCAAACTTCATATTCAGGTCATATTGACATAAAGACATTATATTTTTCTCAGTTGCAGTACTCTATTACTGCAACTGCGAAAAACATTTTGTACTTTTTTAGAGATTTTGTGAATTTTTTCAAAGGAAAAGTCCTGAAAGATCAACATTTCTATTTTGAGTCATGACCCGGAGATCCTGAAACCCCAAACAACATGTTTTGAGCTGCAGGCCCACATTTTCCCTCTTTCTCTGCTCCTCAACAACATTTTGATGAGAAAACTATTCACATGTTTCATAACTTTGGCAACATTGATGATTTATCTCAGGAGCTGCATTTCAAAACGACATGTGATACCAACCCAGCTGACGGCACAATATCGTAAACTATGACTCTAGGGGGAGAAAATGACAGCAGGTAATTTATATCTACAGTAGCCACATGGTTGGCACCTTTATGGGCATAGTGATGGGCATCAGGTCATTTATTTTCAGAATGGATAATTTAGTCAAATGAGTCATTTTTGTTATGGCCATGATCTCTCCGAGAACACACATGAAATATGGACTTATCTCCCATCTGCAGACCTGTGGGATGAAGGGTGCCCCGGAGAGGATGACAGGTTTATCTCAGCTTCAACAACCTCTCTATCTAAGCACCATGAATGATGCCTCCTGCATGCTTTCATGGAAATATGAAACGCTAGATATAGGTTTTTACAATGAAGTTGTCTTTTGAAATATCCAGCGTGCTCCAACAGAATACCCGTGTTTGTACTACTGTGTGTGTAGGAGAGTAAAAAGAGCTGAAGTGTGCAGAAGAAATCTCAAGAGTGGAATAGATAAATATGTCTTTGATCTCCAAATGTTATGGACCAACATGAAGCAGGCTGGTAAACACGACTGCTAATGCTGGAGTGGAATCCAGGAGTCCATACAGACCCATGCAGGCAATCGAATCGCAAACATCTACAGTTATTGTTAGAGATATTATATGTGAAATCCCCATTGAAGCACAAGATGTCAGATTTATCTTTTTAGCACACCAGCTCAGACAACATCTGCAGTCATTCATATTTGCGGCATGCACTATGGGGAAATTGGAACATAAATTATACTTTTCCAATATCAGTTAATAATAAAAAAATTGGATTTTCCTATGTGCTACAACTTGATGTTGTAGGACTTCTGTGCTTATTTGAGTTGATATAAAAGGTTAAGTTCACATTTGAAAAAAAAAGAATATGCTCACGTTCCCAGAGAGAGTTATTGGTTGCTGTAAATGTTCTACCCGCTCATACCGGCCCTATAAAGATGAGGGAAGATAACCCACAACGTGGCACATTGTTAGCTACTGTCACACATCAGCTTATATATTCATGTAACATCTCAAATTCACCTTTTAATTTATTACACTGCGAAAATCACAGTGGAGAGTAAAATTACAGATATGTGTCTGCTATCATAACCCTGATCACAGCTTGTGTCAACGGAGTAAATATTGACGGTGCAACTGGTCACGGTGCACAGGGGGCCCAGAAGCTAACCTGATCCGCCAGATGGTTCTATGTAACAGACCATCTGGCGGGTCAGGAAACCGTCTGTTTGAGAGAAAAAAGAAGCCACTTAAGCAGGTGATTGGATGAAGCATCTGTCAATCAAATCCTTACAGATGCTTGTTGAGGAAGAGAGAAAACATGTTAAACATTGACCTGTGGTGCCGTTCTTTGCTCTTTTCTTTCAGTGAAGGAAATACTCTCCAGTTCTGATACAACTGATGCTATTTCAGCTACGTAAACCTCTTCGGTATCGGCATTGTTGTTCTGGACGAACAACCGCCTCTCTGTGTTGTCTCGTACACCTCAACCATGCCAGTAGCTGCCAGTAGAGCTCCTCACAGGGCCCTGATAGGTCCGTGCTCTGGCTTACCGAACACAAACCCATTACTTTGAAGCCTGGCAAAATGGATTTTCCTGCGATGTGTGATCCAGGGATTCTCGAATGATCTCAGAACATTTAGAGAATCCAGCTGCCGGGGCCTGAAGATCACCCCGTTCCAAGTGAGCGTCCTTTTAACATCGGACCCTCTCTGTCCGCACTGAAACTGTTATGTCATGTACTGTAAACTAACCACATGGGCGACCTACATGCTATGGGCTCCAGATTAGAATGATGGAACCACTATTCTTCCTACGTTTGTAACAGAAAAAAACCATTTTATTTTGTGATATTCACTTGGTATGAGGTACAACAGCTATTCGTAAACTTTTAGCTCCCTGGCGATTTCCCTCCAAGCAGCTTGAGCAATGTTGTTTATAATCGTGGGCCTGTAGGGTGAATTTCTAATGGGTGAGCAGGCATGTCTGTTTGTTATTATGGAGTCTGGTCAGGGATCTAAATCTGTAGAAATGTAATTGTTGCTTCTCAAATGTTGGAAAATAACCACCTGTAATCTTTTACAGTCTGTAAATTAGTGTTGATAAATGTGTCATTTCGGCTCCTGTCTGCAGTGCTGACCAAAGGCCAGTTTGCAGGATGGGGGTTGTATGGTGAACCTCGCTCGCCATGGCGGCGCAGTAATTGTCTGCTTTGCAATTGCCTGGAGTGGTTGTGTTTGCCTGCATGTGTGTATGCGGCAAGAACATCATTTTTACAGGGGACAATCACAATTATGTTACGCTGCTGGCTGTGACCTTCTCCTGCCTGTTGCTGGATAAAATACTGTGGATTTACCCTGAAAGTTTACCTAAAAAATACTAGTCATGTATTTTAATTATAGGTATTGGCAGATATACACTCAAGCTGTTTGTTGAATGTCATTCGACTGGATGAACATCGTGATTTTGACTTCCTCGACCTAGCTGTTGCCTCACTGTTGGTTTACACAATTTACTCTATTGCACTTTGGTGTCTGCTACATCTTAAAAGAATAATTTAACAGACGTGGAATTACTAAATATTTCTTTGCGGAGGGTAGACTGAGAAGATTGAAACGGCTCTCATAACTGTGTGTATGAAGCTACCACCAGCAACCAGTTTGCCATACACAGCATAAAGACTGGGAGCAAGGGGGAAACAGGTTTTCTCCCAACATTCTCATTCCACACATGTGGGGCTGAGACAGTACAGCTAATGACTGTATGATGTCAGACCTCATCAGTGAGCTGATAATGGGTCAATTAGATTACTTTCGATTCGTACTGTATTTGAATAAACCCAAATAATCTTTTGCAAACTCCAAAGGGTCCTCTTGCCCAAGGCTAAAAAAAAATGGTCTCAAAAATAACTGTCCCTCATAGTAAAGAGCCTTATTTCAGCCTGGCAGCTCCACTGCCCCGAGGCTCCTCTCTCACTCTCTCTCTCTCTCACTCTCTCTCACTCACTGACTCACTCTCACTCACTCTCTCTCACCCACTCTCTCTCACACACTCTCACTCTCTCTCACACTCTCTCTCTCTCACACTCTCACTCTCTCTCACACTCTCTCACTCTCACACACACACTCACTCTCTCTCTCACTCACTCACACTCTCTCACTCTCACTCACACACTCTCTCTCACACTCTCACTCTCTCTCTCTGAGCGTGAGCACGGAGTTTGTGAGCTGAGAGCGGTGTTTTGTGCGTATATGGTGAGAGCAGTGTATGTTGTAGTGTATGTTGTAGTGTATGTGGTAGTGTTGTGTGGTGTTACTGTGTGCACAAGGGGGTTTAGTGCGTTCTGTGTGCCTGCCAGCGCGTGTTAGCATCGTGCTAACGGCGTCATGGACCTCAGCTGGTTAACACGGAGACACGGCTTGAGAGTCGCGCCGATCTTCGCGTGCTGGGTGGAGGACTGCAGTTTGGCGGTGGGGCGGGTGGCGGGACACGGCAATGTGAAGTCCGCAGCCCGCATGAACAGCGCGGTCGTGATTTTTCTCGACAGCGTGGAGAAGGTGAGCACAGTGGCGGCTAAAGGCTGGTAACACCGGCGGTCAGAGTCACGGTGGACAACGTGCCTCCTTTTATCAGGGACGAGGTTTTGCTCGGAGAGCTGGCGAGATACGGGAGGTTGGTTTCGCAGGTGAGGAAGGTCTCCTCGGGGTGCAGGTCTCCCCTGCAGAGGCACGTCGTGTCTCACAGGAGGCAGCTCCTCATGGTCCTGAATAACAGGAGTGAGGAGTGAGGAGCTCAACCTCGTCATCAGGACCAGAATCGAGGACATTGATTACGTGTTGTATGTGACCTCTGGAAACGGGAAGTGTTTCAGGTGTGGATGAGAGGGGCATCAGGCCAGGGACTGCCCAAGCAAGAGGTCAGCTGAGCGGGACGCTTCTAGTGAAGCGGCTGCCGAGGGACAGAACCAGAAGTGTCCTGAGGGGGTCGGAGGGGACCCGCAGGAGGCGCAAGGAGGACAGGGGGAGATGGGTGGTGCCCAACAGGGCGAAGAGGGGGCTCAGAAGGGGCAGGGTTGGGCCCAGCAGGGTGAAGCAGGGGTTCAGGAGGGGCAGGGTGGGACCCAGCAGGGTGAAGCAGGGGTTCAGGATGGACAGGGTGGGGCCCAGCAGGGTGAAGAGGGAGCTCGGGAGGGGCAGGGCGGGGCCCAGCAGGGTGAAGAGGGGGTTCAGGAGGGGCTGGTTGGGGCTCAGCAGGGTGAAGGAGAAGGGGCAGAGGTGGCCCAGGAAGTGGAGGAAGAGAGGGCAGAGGTGGTCCAGCAGGTGGGGGTTAGGGGGACAGAGGTGGTCCCCTAAGTGGAGGAGGAGAGGGCTGGAGTGTCTCAGCAGGTGGAAGATGAGGGGGCAGGGAAGGAAAGATGTGGGCAGGAGGCGGATGTCGAGTGGACGGATGGTGAGGTTGACATGGAGGAGGATGAGGAGAAGAGTCAGGCTCACCGTCTGAAGAGGAAGAGCAGGAAGGAAGGGGAAAGCTCACGGGCCAAGAAGGGAGTTTCGGGCAAAGGGGACGGGGAGTCTGAGTCCAGTATGGAGGAGGACTCCTTTTCTGATGATGAAGGTGATTCCTCTGATGACGGTGAGGAGCGCCCAGGGTTGTACAGTGTGGACAGAATAAAGGGGTTTCTAGGTAGGACTAAGAACCAGAGGATCTTGATAGAGGATCACTTCTCTGACTTGCTGAGGCTTGTTAGGTCCATTTGGCTCCACATGGCCAATAAGGCCGTGAAAAGTTTTACTGATCGGGAGGGCTATAGGTTGAGGAAGATAGCTCATGCTGTTAGTAAAGTGCTAGAGGTGTATGAGGCGTTTTTGACACGCAAGGACCGAGTTCCAGATGACCGAGGTCCAGAGGAGCGACCCTGCGGAGACTGACGAAGGTGGCCGGTCCTGGACTAGGAGGCGTGTCGGCGGTGGCTTCCCTGCTCGGAGGACGAGACGGAGATGCTGAAGGAGGAGAAGGACGAGACGGAAATGCTGCAGGAGGGTGGAAGAGGAGGAAGCTCCCGACTCCATGGAGGCTTAAACTGAATGGGGTCTCAGGACCACCTCTCAGGGACACAGATGGTGTTGAAGATGTATTTGTTGTTCTAGTTAGTTAATGTGATTACAATGTGTCTGTTTGTGTTTGTTCGTATTGTTTTTATGTAAAATAAAGGTTTTGTAAAAATCAAATCTCTCACTCTCACAATCTCTCTCTCACTCACTCTCTCTCACTCTCACTCACTCTCACACACACTCTCACTCACGCATCGCTCTCTCTCTTCCGGTAAGCGTATTGCATCACTTCCGGTTGCCAGCTTAGCAGCTTGCGATGTTTTCTTCTCCCCCTCCCGCTCCCTCTTGCTCAGAGTGTCTCATGTATAGCTATTCCTCTGCCTCCCTTAATGATAACGGTACATGCAACAAGTGTAGTTCATTTGCTAGGTTGGAGGCAGTTCTAAGTGGGTTAGATGCACGGCTCCGCATCATCGAAGCTCAGACAGTTACGCTAGTTAGCTCGCCACCCCCCATAGCCGGTGCGGAGCCTTTAGCATTAGCCTCTGTTAGTTGTCCCCCGGCAGCCCCCGAGCAGCCGGATGGCTGGGTGACTGTTCAAAGGGGTTTTAAGTCTAAACAGAAGCCCACTGAGCACTGCCAACCTCTTCACGTTTCGAACCAGTTTTCCCCACTCAGCGACGCACCCGCTGAGTTACCTATAACCACTCTGGTTATAGGTAGCTCCATAGTCAGAAACGTGAAGATAGGGAAGCCAGGGACCAAAGTCATATGCATCCCGGGGGCCAGAGCGGGCGACATTGAATCTTGTTTAAAACTGCTGGCTAAAGATGAGCGTGGTTACCGTAAGATTATAATACACGCCGGTGGTAATGACTCCCGACTGCGGCGGTCGGAGGTCACTAAAATTAATGTGGAATCGGTGTGTACTTATGCCAAGACAATGTCGGACACCGTAGTTTTCTCTGCCCCTCTCCCCAATCTGATCAATGATGACATGTATAGCCGCATGTCGTCATTCAACCACTGGTTGTCCAGGTGGTGCCCAGCAAACAATGTGGGCTACATAGATAACTGGCAGACTTTCTGGGGAAAGCCTGATCTGATGAGTCGAGACGGCATTCATCCCACTTGGGATGGAGCGCGTCTCATTTCTGCAAACATGGCAAAGTTGATTAGCGGACTTAATCCATGACCCAGAGTTCAGATCAGGAAGCAGAAGCAGAGTTGTAGTCTTCCACCCTTCTCTGCACTTCCATTCGAGCAGTTACCCACCCTTAACCTTAACTCTATAGAGACTGTGTCTGTCCCACGGCCACTTAAATTAATTAAATCAAAAGTAACCAGAAGAGGAGTCATGCAAAATAACCTCATACAGGTTAACATCACTATTTCAAAAGTGCAACAAAACAAGAGAATTAAATGTGGACTCCTAAATATTAGATCTCTGTCATCTAAAGCTGTATTAGTAAATGATTTAATATCAGACAATCACATTGATTTATTGTGTCTTACTGAAACCTGGCTAAGCCATGAAGAATATGTCAGCCTAAATAAATCAACTCCTCCAAGTCATATTAATACTCACATTCCTCGAGGCACCGGCCGAGGAGGTGGAGTAGCAGCCATCTTTGACTCAAGCCTATTAATGAATCCTAAACCTAAACTAAACTACAACTCATTTGAAAGCCTTGTTCTTAGTCTTTCACATCCAACCTGTAAAACATTACAGCCAATCCTATTTGTTATACTGTACCGGCCACCAGGTCCATATTCTGAATTTATATCTGAATTTTCAGAGTGTTTATCAAGTTTAGTCCTTAAAACTGATAAGGTTATTATTGTAGGAGATTTTAATATTCATGTGGATATTGACAATGATTGCCTTAGTACTGCATTTATCTCATTGTTGGACTCGATTGGCTTCTGTCAGAGAGTACAGAAACCCACTCACTGCTTTGGCCACACCCTCGACCTTGTGCTTACATATGGCATTGACATTGAGCATTTGGAGGTCTTCCCACAGAACCCTCTTCTGTCAGATCATTACCTCATAACGTTTGAGTTTATACTCCCGGAGTATACACCGTTAGTCAAAAGTTTCTACACCAGATGTCTAACTGACAGTGCTGTAGCTAAATTTAAAGAAGCGATTCCTTCTGCATTTGATTCAATACCACGTCTCAATGTGACGGAGGACTCCTGTGCTAACTTTAGTCCGTCCAAGATTAAACATATTGTCGATAGTGCTACAGGCTCACTGAGAATGACACTAGACTCGATAGCCCCACTGAAGAAAAAGACAGTGAGGCAAAGGAGGTTTGCTCCCTGGTATAACCCTCAGACCCGCGACCTAAAGCAAACTTCACGAAAGCTCGAAAGTATATGGCGTTCCACCAATCTGGAAGAATCACGCTTAGTTTGGCGAGATAGTCTTAAAACATATAAAAAGGCTCTCCGTAATGTCAGAGCAGCCTATTACTCATCAGTAATAGAGAAAAATAAGAACAACCCCAGGGTTCTCTTTAGCACTGTAGCCAGGCTGACAGAGAGTCACAGCTCTGTGGAGACGTGTATTCCTATAGACCTCAGTAGTAATGACTTCATGAACTTCTTCAATGAAAAGATTTTAACTATTAGAGGCAAGATTGATGATCTCTTGCCCTTAACTACTGCCGATCTGTCATCAAGAGGAGTGGCCTTGGAAACGGCTGTATGCCCTGGTGTATATTTGGATAGCTTTTCTCCCATTAACCTAGACCAATTGTCTTCAACGGTTTCTACTTCTAAACCGTCTACCTGTCTCTTAGACCCCATCCCAACGAGGCTGCTTAAAGACGTGTTGCCTTTAATTGGCACCTCTCTGCTGGATATTGTTAATGTGTCTTTGCTAACAGGGCATGTACCACATTCCTTCAAAGTAGCTGTAATTAAACCTCTCCTGAAAAAGCCCACTCTTAATCCAGAGGTGTTGGCTAACTACAGACCAATCTCTAACCTTCCCTTCCTCTCTAAGATCCTTGAGAAAGTAGTCGCAAATCAGTTGTGCGACTTCCTACATCAGAATAGTTTATTTGAGGAGTTTCAGTCAGGATTTAGAAAACACCACAGCACAGAGACAGCACTGGTGGAAATGACAAATTACCTCCTAATTGCATCAGATAAAGGACTCATCTCCGTACTGGTATTATTAGACCTTAGTGCTGCGTTCGACACCATTGATCATGACATCCTATTACAGAGACTGGATCAGTCAATTGGCATTTCAGGTACGGCACTAAGTTGGTTAAAATCCTATTTATCAGATCGATCTCAATTTGTATTTGTAAACGATGAAGCCTCAATGACCATCAACGTTAATCACGGAGTTCCACAAGGTTCTGTGCTTGGACCAATTTTATTTACCTTATATATGCTTCCTTTGGGCAATATTATCAGGAAACACTGCATAAACTTTCATTGCTATGCAGACGATACTCAATTATATCTATCGATCAAACCAGAGGAGACCAACCAGCTCGCTAAAATTCAAGAATGTCTTAAAGACATAAAAACATGGATGACCTGCAACTTCCTGATGTTAAACTCAGACAAAACTGAAGTTATTTTAGTGGGCCCTGAACACCTCAGAGATCAATTATCTGGTGATGTGGTTTCTGTAGATGGCATTTCCCTGGCATCCAACACCACTGTAAAGAATCTAGGCGTTATCTTTGACCGAGACTTGTCCTTTAACTCCCACGTTAAGCAAATCTCAAGGATTGCATTTTTTCATCTACGTAACATTTAAAAAATCAGGCACATCTTGTCTCAAAAAGATGCAGAAAAGCTGGTTCACGCGTTTGTTACTTCCAGACTAGATAAAACTGCAACTCCTTATTATCAGGCTGCTCTAATAAGTCTCTTAAATCCCTCCAGTTGATCCAGAATGCTGCAGCTTGTGTACTCACAAAAACTAAGAAAAGACATCACATTACTCCTGTATTAGCTGCTCTGCACTGGCTCCCTGTAAAATCAAGAATCACATTTAAAATTCTTCTCCTCACCTACAAAGCCTTGATTGGTGATGCACCATCATATGTTAAGGAGCTTGTAGTACCATATTGCCCCACTAGAGAGCTGCGCTCACTAAATGCGGGGCTACTTGTGGTTCCTAGAGTCCTAAAAAGTAGGATGGGAGCAAGAGCCTTCAGTTATCAAGCTCCTCTTTTATGGAACCAGCTTCCACTTTCAGTCCGGGAGGCAGACACAGCCACCTCATTCAAGAATAGACTTAAGACTTTCCTGTTTGATAGTGCTTATAGTTAGGGCTGAATCAGGTTTGCCCTGGTCGAGCCCCTTGATATGCTGCTATAGGCTTATAGGCTGCTGGGGGATGTTTTAGGATACACTGAGCACCTATCTCATCTTCTCTCTCTCTCCTTATGGATGAATATACATCTCTCCATTGCACCTTATTAACTCTGCTTCCTCCCCGGAGTCGTTGTGACTTCACATCTTATAGGGTCCATTGGACCTGGAGGTGTCTGATGCCTGGTGAGCCGGCCTCCCGCGTTGGCCCTGCTGATGCGCCTCCTCTCTACCTCCTTCTGTTTCATGGATTGGAGTTCCATTCATACATTGTCATATTCATGTAATGTGTTTATGTAACTTTGTAAATGCTGTTCATTCTGTACACATGACATCTATTGCTTCTGTCCATCCGGGGAGAGGGAACCTCCTCTGTTGCTCTCCTGAAGGTTCCTTCCCTTTTTTCCCTGTCAAAGGTTATTTTTGGGGAGTTCTTCCTGATTCGATGTGAGGTCCTGGGACAGGGATGTCGTATGTGTACAGATTGTAAAGCCCTCTGAGGCAAATTTGTAATTTGTGATATTGGGCTATACAAAATAAACTGAATTGAATTGGAATTCACCCTCACCCACTCTCACACACTCTCTCACACTCTCACTCTCTCTCACTCACTCTCACACACTCACTCTCTCTCGCACTCTCACTCTCTCCACACTCACTCTCACCCACTCTCTCTCTCACACTCACTCTCTCTCACACTCTCACACACTCTCAGTCGATGTTGCTGGTAATACCTTTCAAAGCACAGCAGCAAAAGACAAAAAAAGCAAAGACGGTATTGAGGAAATTCATTTTAGGATTACCAATGAAAGCAACACATCAGTTGTAAACAGAGAAGTGTTGAGCAAAGGGACTCAACAGACAGCATGAATATTTAAACGGTGTCCCTTCTTTCCTTATATATTCATTTCATCTGTTTAATTGGCTTTCAGTCCTTTTGCCTGGTTCCAGTTGATGAATCACAGAAGAGCTGCAGCCTTTTTTTTCTTCCCCTGAAGAGCTTTTGGAGGTGAGTTTAAAAGATGTTACAGGATTTCCTCCCACGAAGAAAGCAATCGTTCTCTCCAATTGTTACATCAGTCTGTGACCCCCCCTTATTAACGTTTAATGTTGTTCTTTCACAATAACTGTGTGATAGAAATCATACCTCAACACAGACAACTGTGTCTCCTGTGCATCATTATTACCTGGCTGAGCCATGAAGAATATGTCAGCCTAAATTAATCAACTCCTCCAAGTCATATTACCGTAATACGTAATACATTCCTCGAGGCACCGGCCGAGGAGGTGGAGTAGCAGCCATCTTTGACTCAAGCCTATTAATGAATTCTAAACCTAAATTAAACTACAACTCATTTGAAAGCCTTGTTCTTAGTCTTTCACATCCAACCTGGAAAACATTACAGCCAATTATATTTGTTATACTGTACCGGCCACCAGGTCCATATTCAGAATTTATATCTGAATTTTCAGAGTTTTTATCAAGTTTAGTCCTTAACTGATAAGGTTATTATTGTAGGAGTTTTTAATATTCATGTGGATATTGATAATGATTGCCTTAGTGCTGCATTTATCTCATTGTTGTACTCGATTGGCTTCTGTCAGAGAGTACAGAAACCCACTCACTGCTTTGGCCACACCCTCGACCATATGGCATTGACATTGAGCATTTGGAGGTCTTCCCACAGAACCCTCTTCTGTCAGACCATTACCTCATAAGTTTTGAGTTCATACTCCAAGAGTGTACACCGTTAGTCAAAAGTTTCTACACCAGATGTCTAACTGACAGTGCTGTAGCTAAATTTAAAGAAGCGATTCCTTCTGCATTTGATTCAATACCACGTCTTAATGTGATAGAGGACTCCTGTGCTAACTTTAGTCTGTCCCAGATTGATCATATTGTCGATAGTGCTACAGGCTCACTGAGAATGACACTAGACTTGATAGCCCCACTGAAGAAAAAGATAGTGAGGCAAAGGAGGTTTGCTCCCTGGTATAACCCTCAGACCCAAGAACTAAAGCAAACTTCACGAAAGCAAACTTCACGAAAGCAAACTTCACGAAAGCTCGAAAGCATATGGCGTTCCACCAATCTGGAAGAATCACGCTTAGTTTGGCGAGATAGCTTTAAAACATATAAAAAGGCTCTCCATAATGCCAGAGCAGCCTATTACTCATCAGTAATAGAGAAAAATAAGAACAACCCCAGGATACTCTTTAGCACTGTAGCCAGGCTGACAGAGAGTCACAGCTCTGTGGAGCCGTGTATTCCAATCGACCTCAGTAGTAATGACTTCATGAACTTCTTCAATGAAAAGATTTTAACTATTAGAGGCAAGATTGATGATCTCTTGCCCTCAACCACTGGCGATCTGTCATCAAGAGGAGTGGCCTTGGAAACGGCTGTATGCCCTGGTGTATATTTGGATAGCTTTTCTCCCATTAACCTAGACCAATTGTCCTCAACGGTTTCTACTTCTAAACCGTCTACCTGTCTCTTAGACCCCATCCCAACGAGGCTGCTTTCATTATTCATGTAATGTGTTTATGTAACTTTGTAAATGCTGTTTATTCTGTACACATGACATCTATTGCTTCCGTCCATCCGGGGAGAGGGATCCTCCTCTGTTGCTCTCCTGAAGGTTTCTTCCCTTTTTTCCCTGTCAAAGGTTATTTTTGGGGAGTTTTTCCTGATCCGATGTGAGGTCCTGGGACAGGGATGTCGTATGTGTACAGATTGTAAAGGCCTCTGAGGCAAATTTGTAATTTGTGATATTGGGCTGTACAAAATAAACTGAATTGAAAATTGAATTGAATTGCTTAAAGATGTGTTGCCTTTAATTGGCACCTCTCTGCTGGATATTGTTAATGTGTCTTTGCTAACAGGCCATGTACCACATTCCTTCAAAGTAGCTGTAATTAAACCTCTCCTGAAAAGCCCACTCTTAATCCAGAGGTGTTGGCTAACTACAGACCAATCTCTAACCTTCCCTTCCTCTCTAAGATCCTTGAGAAAGTAGTCGCAAATCAGTTGTGCGACTTTCTACATCAGAATAGTTTATTTGAGGAGATTTAGTCAGGATTTAGAAAACACCACAGCACAGAGACAGCACTGGTGGAAATTACAAATGACCTCCTAATTGCATCAGATAAAGGACTCATCTCCGTACTGGTATTATTAGACCTTAGTGCTGCGTTCGACACCATTGATCATGACATCCTATTACAGAGATTGGATCAGTCGATTGGCATTTCAGGTACGGTTACGCTATGTTGGTTAAAATCCTATTTATCAGATCGATCTCAATTTGTATTTGTAAACTATGAAGCCTCAATGACCACCAACGTTAATCACGGAGTTCCACAAGGTTCTGTGCTTGGACCAATTTTATTTACCTTATATATGCTTCCTTTGGGCAATATTATCAGGAAACACTCCATAAACTTTCATTGCTATGCAGATGATACTCAATTATATATATTGATTAAACCAGAGGAGACCAACCAGCTCGCTAAAATTCAAGAATGTCTTAAAGACATAAAAACATGGATGACCTGCAACTTCCTGATGTTAAACTCAGACAAAACTGAAGTTATTTTTACTAGGCCCTGAACACCTCAGAGATCAATTATCTGGTGATGTGGTTTCTGTAGATGGCATTGCCCTTGCATCCAACACCACTGTAAAGAATCTCGTCGTTATCTTTGACCGAGACTTGTCCTTTAACTCCCACGTTAAGCACATCTCAAGGACTGCATTTTTTCATCTACATAACATTTAACAAATCAGGCACATCTTGTCCCAAAAAGATGCAGAAACGCTGGTTCACGTGTTTGTTACTTCCAGACTAGATTAATGCAACTCCTTATTATTAGGCTGCTCTAATAAGTCTCTTAAATCCCTCCAGTTGATCCAGAATGCTGCAGCTCGTGTACTCACAAACACTAAGAAAAGAGATCACATTAGTCCTGTATTAGCTGCTCTGCACTGGCTCCCTGTAAAATCAAGAATCACATTTAAAATTCTTCTCCTCACCTACAAAGCCTTGATTGGTGATGCACCATCATATCTTAAGGAGCTTGTAGTACCATATTGCCCCACTAGAGAGCTGCGCTCACTAAATGCGGGGCTACTTCCTAGAGTCCTAAAAAGTAGGATGGGAGCAAGAGCCTTCAGTTATCAAGCTCCTCTTTTATGGAACCAGCTTCCACTTTCAGTCCGGGAGGCAGACACAGTCACCTCATTTAAGAGTAGACTTAAGACTTTCCTCTTTATTAGTGCTTATAGTTAGGGCTGAATCAGGTTTGCCCTGGTCGAGCCCCTTGATATGCTGCTATAGGCTTATAGGCTGCTGGGGGATGTTTTAGGATACACTGATCACCTATCTCCTCTTCTCTCTCTGCTTATGGTTGAATTTACATCTCTCCATTGCACCTTATTAACTCTGCTTCCTCCCCAGAGTTTTTGTGACTTCACGTTTCATAGGGTCCATTGGACCTGGCGGTGTCTGATGCCTGGTGAGCCGGCCTCCCGCGTTGGCCCTGCTGATGCGCCTCCTCTCTACCTCCTTGCATCTATTGCATCTGTCCATCCGGGGAGAGGGATCCTCCTCTGTTGCTCTCCTGAAGGTTTCTTCCCTTTTTTCCCTATGTTATTTTTGGGGAGTTTTTCCTGATGCGATGTGAGGTCCTGGGACAGGGATGTCGTATGTGTACAGATTGTAAAGCCCTCTGACGCAAATTTGTAATTTGTGATATTGGGCTATACAAAATAAACTGAATTGAATTGAATTGAATTGAATTAAGGTGCAGGGCCTTTTTCATATATGTAACCTAGTGGGAAAGAGGTTGTCACCACTAAAGCCACTAGAGGGCACTGTACTTTAGAGGAAGCCAGTAGCAAAGAGCGAAGAAGGAAGTAAACTCCGCTGTATCAAGTGACGAACTGGTGACGGGTTGGTTGTTTTCCGTGTGAGTGAATGTGTTTTAAATATTATTTCTATCCTAAACAATCGAAAGATGTTCATTTATATGAGGGTATAGAAGTCGGGAAATGTATTGTGTGACGCTAAATGCACCGCTAGTGATTTAATTGGTCCGATGTTTACAGATTGTATTTACATGTGCTTAGCGTTCATGAGGAGAATGTAAAGATAATAATGTGTGTCATCTTAAGACCATCCTACAGGGATACATTCTGTTATTATCCATGTTCAAGCACATTTACTGCATGTCCATTGTACTGAAAATAATGTTTATTTTCGTTATGCAGTGCTGTATGGGATGAGTGTCAGTAGCCACCGCATGTGCATCTAAGCTAGCACCAAGATAAAACGTAGTGAGTATATTGTTATATACTGCATAATTTCTCTTTATTAATGGACCAAATGTTTCATGTTAAGTTCAGAGCTAACTGTTTTGTATTGTTTTTTGTCTTTTATTTCTGTGTTAACAGAAGAACTACCTCTACAGTTATTTTTGCACTGTATTTATGCACTGAATGTATGCACTTGAATTATACACAGATTATTTGCACTTTGAGTTAGTTAGGTTTACAAGTGAGATTCTATGTGCACCGTGTAAATGTACTGGACCATCTTTGTTGAATCTATTCGAAATTGAACATTCAAAATTTATTTAATACTACTCTTAATTCCTTAAGAGTAGTCGAGAAATAAAGATCCCTGAAGATAGTGTTGTGTCTGGTGTCTTATCAAGTTTCACCTGCCTACATATAAAAAATTCCATTTTGGTTTGTTAATTTTCTGTACACACACACACACACACCCCTCTGAAGTGGAGATGATGTGTGAATCTGGGGCATGAACTGATGCTGATGGGCATTGGCACCTCTACTCCGGCAAACCCACGAGGCGCCCGCATGAGGAGAGGGACTCCAGCTGGCCGGGATATGGTTCCCAATCAAGACCAAGAGCAACCTGGCTTCAATGGGAATCGGAACACTTGGCCACCCAGGGACACTTTGAGGATGCTGATGACACTGCTGTCTCCAACTCTGCGAAACACGTTGAAAAAGATGACTTTCACTTGGTGAACAATACAATTGCAGACATCTGAGCCAATTGGATACTGTGATGATAATTCAACATCTAAGAAAAACTCACATGGTTCGCGGGGATCATGCCGAGAACGGGAACAAGAACGGGAACGGGAATAAAAACAATGAGATGAGTTCACAACGCGCTGAATCCGTCTCAGCTTTTTTTGTCATACTCAGATTTCTATGGTTATACTGTGCAAAGGGTTGAAGAATGTGAATGTCTAAGAACCCAGGAGGATTTCTTTTATTATTATATCTGTAGTGACCCCGTTGCCTGTCAACAAGTGGTCACTATGGTTGCTTCAGGTTTAGTCCTGACGCGTGCAATGAGTAGATGCCATGTCCAGTTTTTAGTTTGAAATGTTATTTATTTGTAATGTTGTAGGTCTTCTCAACGGAAACCAAAATGTACACTCCTTGTCCAAACCCAGTTGTATTTTCCCAAAAGAAACTAATGAAAGAAATCAAACCGTATGTTTGTCTAACACTGCCTAATTCCGCACGGTCAAAAAACTGTGTGCTCCTGCCAGTCTAGCAAAACCTGGCCTTAGTTTTCCTCTTGATTATATTGGCCTGTCTCAATTGACAGTCACCGCCCTACGTCCCCTAGTGGTGGGAGGTCCAACAAAACACAAGTAAACAAAATGGCTCTTACAATATCATAAGAAGTCCCCCTGCTTATTCATGTAGTGTGGAAAGATTGGTGGTAAAGGTTGATTTGTCGGATGTGTTTGCTCATCTCTGATGGGGATGTCAATTAGAATTGTGAATGTCTGTCATCTGCCACAACAATCCAGATGTTGCATTTGGGAAGTGTACTCCGGGACGCTTTGCCACCTCTGTGTAATGCCTGCATCCTCTCTGTTAAAGCAATATGAACACTGTCCTGTATGTGAGCTACTTGTAGAGCTGTTGCTCTTCCAGAACGACAGTAATAGAGACGGCTCCGACACAATGCCCCCTTTCTAGACTCACTTGCCTGCCTGCTTCCAAGAGCTCATGACATGACAATAGTCAGCAGCATGCAGGTTGTCATCTTGTACCTGCTCAGCTTCTTTTTGTTATTTGTTTTTACACCATTTAGTGAAACCAAAACAATAAAGTTCCGGGCCGTAAAAACCCAAACAATGAGGTGAAACGCACTAAAACGCTCCAGAGAGCCCGAGAGTAGCTGCACAGTCGGGTAATGATTATCACTGCAGGCGACAGCTTTCACATACAAGCAGTGAAACAATCCACTCTTACTGTAATGTGGAAAATATTATTTATAGCTGTTTAAATGAGTACAACAGATAACACTGACTCCTCTGTGGCAGAAAGTGTGTTAAGTGTAAGTTATAAAAACAAAGCCTGTGACCACCATGAGCACTTGGGTGATACGTCATCACCTATAAGTGCCACTGAGGGAGCAACTGTGCTCATACTGGCAGCTTTCAGGCATGAAGCTGGGAAAGCAATGCAGTAAAGTTGGCAGTTAATGTTCTATATGTTCTCCTGGAAGGGAAAGGTGACAAAGTTTGAAAACAATTCTCTCCACTGGACTGAGAAAGTTACAGGACTTCAGCAGCATCAATCACACAATAAGGGAATGTACAAACTCTCCCACGCAGCGAGGTCGGTGCTCTCAACAAGCCGTACTCGCGCTATCATTTTCCAAGACCGGATTTAATTCCAATGAAAGAGTTTCCGCAGCTTTTTACAGCACAGTTTAAATCACTCATACACAAGATATGGAGAAAATGCATCATTACAGAG
The DNA here is from genome assembly GCF_009769545.1 of Cyclopterus lumpus. Lineage (NCBI taxonomy): Eukaryota > Metazoa > Chordata > Actinopteri > Perciformes > Cyclopteridae > Cyclopterus > Cyclopterus lumpus. The sequence goes on along the minus strand of NC_046980.1, from coordinate 17,998,572 downwards.
CAACTGTGTTTAATTGTTCGGGGAGCATGTCTACTTGTTGCCTTGGTTACAACTGTATCTGCGTTAATGAGCTGCAGTTCCACTCCATCAGCCTCCCGGTTGTTGCTCCGGTATAATGGTATTCCTCACTATACTGTTCCGAGAAAAGACCATTTCCACTGTGCTTAACCTTTGAGGAGGTTACTGTCGAGTAATGAGACATCCAAACTGCTCTAAATGAATCTGCTTGCCTCGGTCCATTTCCTAATGGAGGGGGCTTTTTTGTAGAAAATCCCTACCTTTGGCCCAGCAAGCAGGAAGAGATAGGCTGGTTTACCCAGTCCTTTTCACTTAGGCCGGCATGCCTCACATTCATCTGAGGGGCTTTGTGAAGGAGTGAGTGAATGATGATACCTTCAGGCTGGTCGATGCAGCGCTGGCTGCTCACAGCATATGTTTATTATCATACAGAGCAGCAGACATATTGGCCAAGGTTTTCTTTTCTGGGGCTTCATTAAATGTACATGAATCATAACTGTGATTTACAAATGATTTCCTGTCCATGAATCTTCAATGATTTGTGCTATTTCATGTGGCAAATGATACAACTCTTCTGCCAGTATAAAGAACATATCTTTTTTTTTTTGCACATCTCACACAGAAATGTATCCTCAATTCTTTTGTGGAGAATGTGCTAATGATATTTGTTCAAGTTCAGATATGAAATTAGGTTTTGAATTGTCTTGTCTGTCATCATTCTTACTTTGAAGCAATTGATGTATAAATATTACATCTGCATGCATTTTGTAATTAAAGATCCAACTAAAGGTCCTCCAACTCCACCGTTTCATTATCTCTCCAGCCTTTGCAACAATCAAGATGCAGCTGCATAGATACAGCAACACACATGGTTTTCTTATCCGTGTCCTCAGCTTAACTCAGCACAGACACCTCAGCAATATTTCTTGTCAGTTCACACTCATCAGCGTGCATTACTAATCTTCTTTTTCCACTGCCAGTCGGATTACCTGACTGCTTATATGTTGAATACACCTCTGTGTGTTTTCCCTCTCCTTCTTCCCTCGAGCACTCTCTATCTTGTAAGTGTATCCGGGCAGAAGATGCAGCCAGTAATCATTTAGTTGCAGCTGGTAGCACAGCAGAATTGCACCATATCCAGAAATTCCTTTTTACAACCGCCGTGAATACTTCCTGAAGACGTCCACACACACTTGAGACGCTTTGTTTGCTTTTAACTGTTGAGTGAAACATTCCTGCAAAAGCTGACAATGCATAACAATGACATTAAAGCGAAGTTGGATAACCTCCTACATCACACAGTGCTGTTTGTTCTTTTGATTAAAGCATGCATGCATACTATAGAATGGGATGTTTCTGTTGACTTTAACCTTGGAGTGTTAATTACTGCAAAGCCTTATTGAGTATTCTAAATGGCCTCTCACATCCATCCATCCATCCATTATCACCCGCTTATCCGGGGTCGGGTCGCGGTGGCAGCAGGTTCAGCAGGCCGACCCAGGCTTCCCTCTCACCCGCAACACTTTCCAGCTCATTCTCGGGGATCCCGAGGCGTTCCAAGGCCAGCCGGGAGATATAATCCCTCCAGCGTGTCCTCGGTCTTCCCCGGGGCCTCCTACCAGTTGGACGTGCCCGGAAAACCTCTAATGGGAGGCGTCCAGGAGGCATCCTGACTAGATGCCCGAACCACCTCAGCTGACTCCTTTCGACACGAAGGAGCAGCGACTCGACTCCAAGCTCCCCCCTGATGTCCGAGCTCCTTACCCTATCTCTAAGGCTGAGCCCGGCCACCCTACGGAGGAAGCTCATTTCGGCCGCTTGTATCCGAGATCTCGTTCTTTCGGTCATGACCCAGAGTTCGTGACCATAGGTGAGGGTTGGAACGTAGACCGACCAGTAAATGGAGAGCTTTGCCTTCCGGCTCAGCTCCCTCTTCACCAAGACGGACCGGTACAGCGCCTGTTTTACTGCTGCAGCCGCACCGATCCGCCTGTCGATCTCCCGCTCCACCTTACCCTCACTCGTGAACAAGACCTCGAGATACTTGAACTCCTTCGCTTGGGGTAGGCAGTTTGCCCCCACCTGGAGGGAGCAATCCGCCGGTTTCCGGCAGAGCACCATGGCCTCAGATTTGGAGGTGCTAACTCTCATCCCTGCCGCTTCGCACTCGGCTGCAAAACGCCCCAGTGAATGCTGGAGGTCACGGTCCGAGGAGGCAAACAGGACCACATCATCCGCGAACAGCAGAGAGGCGATCCCGAGACTCCCGAACCGGATCCTCTCCGCCCCTTGGCTGCGCCTAGATATCCTGTCCGTGAAGGTCACAAACAGGACCGGTGATAAAGGGCAGCCCTGGCGGAGGCCAACACCCACCGGGAACATGTCTGACTTACTACCGAGGAGACGAACACAGCTCCTACTGCAGGCGTACAGAGACCGGATGGCCCGTGCCAACGGGTCTGGCACCCCATACTCCCGCAGCACCCCCCACAAAAAAAACCCGAAGGACCCGGTCGAAAGCCTTCTCCAGGTCTACAAAGCACATGTAAACTGGTTGGGCAAACTCCCAGGACCCCTCCAGTAATCTTGCGAGGGTAAAGAGCTGGTCCACTGTTCCACGACCGGGACGGAATCCGCACTGTTCATCTTGAATCCGAGGTTCGACAAGCTGTCGGAGCCTTCTCTCCAGCACCCTGGCATAAGCTTTTCCCGGGAGGCTGAGCAGTGTGATACCACGATAGTTCGAGCACACTCTTCGGTCCCCCTTCTTGAAGATGGGAATCACCATCCCGGTCTGCCAGTCCATGGGCACTGTTCCCGACCCCCATGCGACACTGAAAAGGCGTGTCAACCAAGACAGCCCAACAATGTCCAGCGCTTTCAGCATCTCAGGGCGGATCTCATCCACCCCTGGCGCCTTGCCACCAAGGAGCTTTTTGACTACCTTAGCGACCTCTGCCAGGGATATGGGTGAAACCACCCCAAAGTCTTCCGGCGCTGCCCCCTCTCCGGGGGACATGTTGGCCGGGTTTAGGAGTTCCTCAAAGTGCTCTTTCCACCGCCCGACGATGTCCCCAGTCCGGGTCAGCAGTCCCCCCCCCCTGCTGAGAACAGCCTGGGGTAGACCCTGCTTTCCCTTCCTGAGCCGTCGGATGGTTTGCCAGAACTTCCTTGAGGCCAACCGAAAGTCCTTCTCCATGGCCTCCCCGAACTCCTCCCATGCCCGAGTTTTAGCCTCCGCGACCATCGCAGCTGCAGCCCTTCTGGCCCGCCGGTACCCGACAGCTGCTTCAGGAGATCCCTGGGCCAGCCAGGCCCGAAAGGCCTCCTTCTTCAGTTTGATGGCTTCCCTCACCCTCGGTGTCCACCACCGGGTTCTGGGGTTGCCGCCACGACATGCACCGATGACCTTCCGGCCACAATAGAGGCTTTGAACAAGGTCCACTCGGATTCCATGTCCCCAGCCTCCCTCGGGATTTGTGAGAAGTTCTTCCGGAGGTGGGAGTCTGCCAGACGTTCCCAGTTCACCCTCACTACACGTTTGGGCTTGCCAGGTCTTTCTAGCTGACTACCCCGCCATTAGATCCAACTCACCACCAGGTAGTGATCAGTTGACAGCTCTGCTCCTCTCTTCACCCGAGTGTCCAAGACATACGGCCGCAGATCAGATGATACGATTACAAAGTCGATCATTGATCTCCGGCCTAAGGTGTTCTGGTACCAGGTACACTTATGAGCCACCTTATGTTCAAACATGGTGTTCGTTATGGACAAACTGTGGCTAGCACAGAAGTCCAACAACAAAACACCATTCGGGTTCAGATCGGGCAAGCCGTTCCTCCCAATCACGCCCCGCCAGGTTTCTCTGTCATTGCCCACGTGAGCGTTGAAGTCTCCCAGGAGAACTATGGAGTCGTCAGGCGGCGCCCTTTCCAGGACCCCTCCCACCGACTCCAAGAAGGCCAGATACTCCGAAATGCTGTTCGGTGCATAAGCACAAACAACAGTCAGAGCCTTACTACCCGCAACCCGTAGGTGCAGGGAAGCGACCCTCTCGTTCCCTGGGGAAAACTCCAACACAGCGGTGCTCAGCCGGGGGCTCGTGAGTATCAAACTCCCGCCCGGCGCCTCTCACCCTGGGCAACTCCAGAAAAGGACAAAGTCCAACCCTTCTCCAGGAGCTTGGTTCCAGAGCCCATGCTGTGCGTGGAGGTGAGCCCAACTATATCTAGCTGGTACCGCTCCACCTCCTGCACCAGCTCCGGCTCTTTCCCCGCTAGTGAGGTGACGTTCCACG